>NW_027272521.1:360000-520000 GCF_040938485.1 Diadema antillarum
GTAAATTCATTAGTTGTCTCATGCAAAACTGAATGCCATTGTCACCTGACTATGCAAACAATCATGAGTGAAGCTGCATGACTTCTCGAAGATTGGTTCAAAATGATGAATCAAGACAGATTTATCGAATGGGGAGTAGAATATGCATAGCCATAACTACCACGACCAAAAGAGGCCAAAATTTTTAATACTTTTGGCGTTGCAAAATATCGATCCATGTAGGAATACCTGTGGCAGGCAAAGCTGTGGTTTTAGCGCGAAGTCGTGTAACATTATTATGATTATCATTATTTTTCATCATGAGCAGTCATCTTGTTAAGATTAAAACTCGATAGCCTACGCCATAGGTTGGGTCGACGGAAACGCAAGCTGCATTAGCTTTGTTAAATAAAAGAGAGCAAAATCTGTAAAATTTTCATTTTTCAATTTCCTTTAGAAACTGTGACAACCCTCTGTAAAGTTGGTTCCCGTGATTTTGTAGGAGAAAGGTTTAAATTGATATAACGCTAGCTATGCGTATAAAAAAAAATCATTTCACAGTTGTTCACATGGATTGTGTATACATAGGCACAAAGTGAAGGTTAACAGTCACAAGAGACAACATGGGATTTTAAAAATGCATCTTACCACAGCCAAGTATAAACATAATCACCTGCAGCAACTAAACACGTGCAAAGACGCAAACCACGTGATACAGCGCACAGGGCTATATGTCATCAATTCTTTATTTGCCGAACTCAACTGCCTTATGGGTATTCAAGGATGTATGTAATTAAATGGGGCTATTAGAACCGCGGAAAAATATGTGTACCATCCCAACTAACTGCCTGCGCAATGATTTGATGCAATTAAGGGAAACAGGTGTACATTGTATGCCCAAATATGACAAAGCAACACAAAACAAAATATAAGCCGGCTCTGATCGAGAACGTTTGTTTTCATTGATGTAAGTGTTATTTCGTATACATCCTTTTCTCACAGGGGTTACTATGTTTTTATACCCCAAGTTAACTATTAAAACTTGTAAGGATTAAGTAACCTAAAAACAACCGCTGCGTATTACAAAGAGTCCCTCTCTAAAAAGAGCAGCAAGGAAAGGTGCAAATAAACATCATTTCAGGAGCAGAAGGTCCTTTACAGACTCTAAACGTAGAAGTTCCATGGACGATCGTCATTCTGCTTCTTAAATGACGCAAATTGCCCGCCGGGAGGCATTACGGCGAGCAACATCCACAGATTTAAATGCGACGGTTAACCGGCCTGCTGCACAGCATGGTTTTGCTACGCAGCGGAAGGGAACATAACGATTATCAATAATTGCTGGATGAACAGCTTCCCAAAGCTGGCAGCCTTCATATGCCAGACAATCGATACTCGATGCCTATCTCGGAGGAAAACTGGCTTATATTTTGGGGGTATGGAAAAGACTAATTTCCCTCAAGATACCACAACTTTCCGTTCGTCATCATGGATGTTGCACCATGTACGATGAGACAATTGATATTATCAATGTGAAAGAGGCGAGGTGAGGCTTTCAGAGTCTCATGAAAATGGAGGAAATTTGTAATTGCCATATTTCCGAGCCAATCAAAGGTATTCAGGATGATTTGTCAATGAAGATACAAAGGTCTACTCGTGAAAATGAAAGAAAATCAGTTCAAGGACAATTCCAAACTCATTATTAGACACAAAAACTTAAAAATGATTTCCACTTTTTGTTAAGAATATAATTGTGCTCCAGTCTCAAATCCCTTAGGCAAACTCTACAATTCTATAACTCTCCTAATTTTTATCCGATTTTGACCAAATTTTCAATGTTGTGCTTATAATATTTTACTCTTTCTTTTCAAATTAAAATTTAAATGGTCAGAAATTGCCCTTTGAATCAGCAAGCGAGAACAATAAGAAAAGAGAAAAATAGAGGGAGGAAGAGGGAGATGATTATTGTCTGTATGTCGTTACTCCCTGAAAAAAATGTCCCATACAATAACAAAAATAAACATGTCAAAGATTCCCCCCCCCAAAAAAAAGAAGAAGTCCATACGCTCCAATTCTACAGCTATGTTTTTTTTTTCATTCCTTCTTTAGTATGGTGACCATAAAGTATCTTAAAAGAAATACCTGTACAGAAAATGGAATTGTTTCTGAAGTTGGAAAGAAAAAAGCCCCCCCCCCCCCGACAAAAATGACAAAGAAAATATGATGATCGAGGCAATTATGACGACGACGTTAATGATAAGGATGATGATGATGATGATGAGGGTTGGGATAGAGAAGATGATGCTGATATTGGAGGGAAATGAAATAAGCGGCGAGTGCCCAAGCTACACAAAATGACACCAAGGAATAAATTGATGCATTCCTATCAAATCTTTATCAAATAATCACTGATAAATCTTCAAATGTACCTCTGAATTTGATATTTGGCGTCAACCAATCATGACAATAATGTTCCCCGATAGTTGTGAGTATGAACAGTCGTCGTGCACTTGAAATGAATGTCAGCTGATAATTTAATTACCCTGTGACTTTTCGTAAGCTTCGACACACAAACGTGGTGATGGACGAGCATTCTCCAAACCTCGCTCATTAGTAGAGTTGAGTGACGTAGATTACCCTACCGCTGCAAAATGTCTCAGTGACAGCGCAGCGTGTGTTGTCATTAGTGGTTGCATCTTATTTGAAACTTTAGCTTTCTTCGCTGATCAGCTATGACAAATAAGAACGCACACGCACATGTTCACGTACACGTACACACACACACACACACACACACACACGCACACACATACACACACACACATGCACATGCACACACACACATACTTTTTTGTGTTTTTCCTTGATATTTATTGATTTCATTCAAATAATTCGTGAATCAACCCATTCTGGGTGTAACATGAACAAAAACAATACAAATACAATTCAAAACACAAAACAAATCCATTTTTAATTAATACTGCAAAAATCTCTCTTCAACATAAATAACTCGATTATGAATCACTCCCACTGATAATTCTTCACAAGAAAATATTGACATATACCAAGCATATACTAGTATCCCTTGAATATATTGAATCGACTCATACTCACAACAGCACACACACACACACACACACACACACACACACACACACACACACACACACACACACACACACACACACACACACACAGACACACACGCAGTCACACACACACATAGCACACACACACGCACACACACCTTTACACACACATACACAAAATGAAATAATGGAAGGATGTAGACAAACACATTATAATTATGGTATGAACAAATGTAACTACACTTGACATTCTTGATCAGGGACTACTAGTTTCAAGTTTCAAGTTTCTTTATTTCACCATAGCAAAGAAGATATAAAAAAAACACACACACATCAACAGTACAATACAATTACAAACATATCAGTTAAACAGTGTAAAAGGAATGTTTATGGTAGCCAGCAGCCAGAAAGGAAATGTCCCTTATTTTCGGCTGACCTAAAAACCTTCATTAAATTTCTGTTACCAATGTGTTCGAAGAAAGTAAAAGATAAGAACAAGACAAGACAAAGACAAAACAATCGACATACAATGGCAAATAACAATATGATGTCTCATAACATAAGGGATAAAAAAAATGATACTTTTAACTTAAATGAGTTTCGATATAATTAGTAAGGAGAATTTTTTCATATAAGTATTTCAAGGCTGTGATAAACCCGCCTCAGCGCAGCTTTCAACTAAAATCAACTACAACATCATCATAGCTGGTTTAAATCTCTCCATGATGACTATGCTGATGTACTTCATGTCAAATACTGAATTAAAATCACCAGAATGAGAATATCAAACACAGACTTGAGCATGGCGTGTTTGATGAGAACTGTTGATATGAAACCTCATACATTTAATATACGCCTGCAAGAGGCGCCCTCGCAAGTGAATTCCTTTTATTTTGTTTTGCTTTTAGTCCAGGCACGATCTACATAAAACTATCAGAAAAATGCAATACAGATTGTGCAACACGTATGTTTTTTCAGCACGACATGATTCCAATTAATCTCCCCCTTCTGATCTCGTAAAAAAGCTCCTAAGAGCAAAACAAACAAACAAAAAAGGAAAACAACAACAACAACAACAACAACAAATCCAAGGCAAAAAAAAAGGGAGCACATGGGCAGGCAGGCAGTCATTGTTTTCTGAAATTTTTGCAAATTGAGAATTTGGCGGCCAGAGGAAAGAGGTTGACAGGAACCCGCGAGCAAAGTGAGGACACGGACTTTTGTTTCCTCTCATGCCGAGAGCAATTCGCATTATTATGATGGATCTCACCCGTAGAGGAACTGAGAGAGCTATTCGTATTATTGGAAGTAATATTGAATGCATTTAGAACAAAAGTCAGATTGCTCATTTTTTTTTCAACATTGTGTCAAACAATTTAACGGAACGGCGCAGAGACGATCAAACCGTAGATCGATCCGTACATTGGGTAACATCAGTCCGGCGATGATGCGTCATCATTATATACGAGATAGAAATCATCTCTTGCTTCATTTTAAATAAATGAACTATATTGTATAACTTGGCAAACAATGTTCAACCATGCGTATTCTATTTCACGATGCTGTGTTGTTGTATCCAGTGAAGCTTCAAGATACGTTCTGAAAGCTCAGACTCATGGCTGACGATGGTGCACGTAATTCCATCCATAGCGTTCCACCTTTCCACTTAGCAGTAATAGCTGCACTGCAGTTTTTACTTTCTGTTCAATCAGTTTGGTTATTCAATCTCTGTGGTAACGCATAGTTGATTTTAAAAATCAGCAAAGCATTGATGTTCATTTCCCTTCTTTGTTTGTCGGTCGATAGGGGATGGGCTAGGCACGACCGAGCATATTATTTATCCGAGTGTAGGGGACCAGAATTATCCTGGTAGTTATTACCAACATATTTAATTGCTCGTTCCAACACGACACAAATCACTTTTAAAACTGATATGATGTTATATATACAGGTATTTCATGATTATGCAGCCTCTTATCAAAATATCCGTTATTCTTACGTGCAGGTTTTGTCAAAGAAAAAAATTATTTCCTACTAGTACAAAATTCATGTTGACTTTAAAGAAATGAGTATAGTTTTGGTTGAGATAGGGCTTTTGGGTTCCAACTTTTTTGTGAGATAATGAGAAACCTCTTATGAAGTATTTAAGAGCATGCAATTCTAATGAGAATTCAAAGTTTATTTGATGAAGATTGGTTTCGAAATGGCTGAGATATCAACAACCAACGAGGTCCTAATAAAAGGTGGGACCCACCTTTTATTAGGATCACTTTGTTTTACAATGTTTTGAATATCTCAGCCATTTCAAAATCGATTTTCATCAAATAAACTTGAAATTCCTCTTAGAGTTGTGTGCTCTTTAATTTCTCATAAGCGGTTTCTAGCTATTTCGCAAGAAATTAAAATCTGAATCACCATCTCAACCAAAACTACACCCATCCCTTTAATTAAGTTGATTTGTTTTACGTGACAGCTAAGGAACCATTCAATGCTTGTAACCAAGCAACCACCAGACCAACGGCCTGAAGTTCCCTTCAATGGACTTGGCAAAGAGGATGATACAGAACCTTGCCTGAAGGGCATGGGCCTAAGGGGCACAAGCGCTGTAGTCAGGAAACTCGAATCAGGGATCTCGTGATTGAGGGTCCGTAATCTTATCCACTGAGCCACATCATGTCCATGCCAGTAATCATACATTGGGTAACGGCACGGGGACGTTGTGTGAACCTTTGCAGGAAAACCTTTTTAATGTGTGGACCGGCCAGCTGAAGAGGGTAGAGTTGTGGATAGTTTGTTGTTGTTGTTGTTTTCTTTAGCAG
Organism: Diadema antillarum; assembly: GCF_040938485.1. Lineage (NCBI taxonomy): Eukaryota > Metazoa > Echinodermata > Echinoidea > Diadematoida > Diadematidae > Diadema > Diadema antillarum. The sequence goes on from NW_027272521.1 coordinate 365,888, forward strand.
TTTGGTTATGATTTTCTTTTAATCATCATCATTATCCGGTGAAGTATGTGTGTATGAAAGTGTGTACGTGTGTGTGCACGTGTGTGTATGTGTTGGAGGGGGATGGGGGAGGGCGCTGCAGCCCCTAGGTGCATTCGGTCCATGTATCACGTGTTAAGACAGAACAAGTCTTGAACAAAGCAGAAAGAGGCTGACCTATGGTGGGAAAAGGAAATGCTATCCACAACATACCCCAAAATTTCATTAAATCTATTTGCCATATCCAAATAATGCAAAATCCACCGATGATTATCAAACTGTTTTGTATGAAGGAGAATTTCTGTAATGTCTTTGTGAAAAACACGTCACGTGTACACGTACAGTACACGTCACATCTTGAAAGCAGCTGGTTCTAGTCGCAGACTGATAGCATCACTATTAATCATATCATATTTGATTTTCCATACATTTCTATTTCCCCAATCATTTCCTTTGGACGTTTTTTTTTTTCCATGACTTCACATACGTAATGTGAGACTTTTAATTCAACAGCAGCTGTGGAAGTATAGCCTTGCAATCGATGCTCTTCGCATTCACGCTTCTTCGTCTACGAAGATCAGATATTGCTGTGTTTTCTATGGTAGTTTCCAAGGTGAATCAGAGATCTAAAATGCCAGCTTAGGACTGCTGTCGACAAATGTTCAATTGTTTGGGCTACGAGCACCAGCTGTTTGTATAGAGCCAATACTGTGATCGAACGTACGTAGATTCGTACGAGTGAATGCACAGTGTGTGTTTATGGTGACGATTGGAGAATGGTGCGAGAGTGGTGACTACAATGGCATGCGGCACATAAAACTGTTAAACATCAGATCAAATAGGTTGGATAAATAACAATCAACAATCAACTGAATAAACTTGAGCACGTGATTCAGGGTTTTTTCTTTCTGTTAGTCCACTGACAGGACATTTCATGTTTTAGGAATAGGGGAGCAAACACTTTTATGTTGCGGTTAGCCTTAGCCACAGTCTAAAAACTCAATTGTTCGCGTAATTCTTGCTGTATCTCTTCTTTGTTTCCACCCATCTTCCTTTTCCTCTTCCTTTCCCCCTTTCTCTGTTTCTCTGTCTCATTAACTATGCCTAAATTGATAATTAGCATATTTCAGAAACACAACGAGAAAAGTCTTTAATCCGAAAATTAGAACAGTTGATTGTTTTAGTTTGAGATGAATAACGTTTTGTGGACTTTTTTTTTCTTTGATCAATGGTAGAGTGGTAATAAATAATTTATCACCACTCTGTCACAACTGATCAAAATCTGAACAATTTTCCATTTCTTCGTAGTGGAGTGTTGTTTGTTATTCGTATTTATCCTAGCACTTTATGAAAGTCCTCTAGTCTTCACCTCTGATCCAATGGGATAGGCCAATATCAAGGAATTCTGTACTTTCACCGAGGTCAAAATTATTCCTGTTTCAAGATCCCAACTAAGGGTGGGTGAAAGTCCACTCGTACCTAGAAAAAATGCGAGGATAAAGCATCAGTCCACATGCAGGGATTCTGCAGCAAGAGAATAACTGTTGCCGAGTGGCCCGTTATCTGTAGACTCATAATGATTTGCTTTTTAGTGGGACGCTCCATTTCCATCCCCATCCTTGTTTAATCTGTACTATGCATATGTATGTATGAAAAAGATATAATTATGTTTTCTTAATTTTGTTACTCATTATCACATGTATTTTGTTAATTTACGTTTTTGCAATTATTACGTATTATGTTCTGCTTATACATTGTATATAATCTTCTCTGTTTATCTGATGGAAATGAAAATAAATTTGAACTTTGAACTTTGAACAATAGTCCGCACATAATCATGTCATACCGTATCTATAGGCTTCGACACAATGTGCTACTGTCAGAGGGCGTCCTCTTCCAAGAGCTCCAAACAGCCCTTCATCGCGTTGGCAACATGATTCTCAAAGTCTTAGAAACCATTTGTCCGTGTCGATAGACACAAACTTTTGAGTTTTCCAAGTTTGACGTTGGTAAATCGATGCAGTCCACCTCGGGATATATATAATCCCAGATCTGACTCTAGCCCTTCGGCTATATCCATCATTAACCTACAGCTTTCAAGGAAGAGTTAATCTATCCCGAAAGTGCTCAGAAGTGATCTCGGAATGTTAACTATGACCCTCGGTGTCGTTTGTGTCCATGTTTCAAAGCAACGTGGCTTCTCCTTCTTCTTTTGTGACTTGTAACCTCTTCATGACCTCAAAACATTTCCTTCAAACAGCAAGCAAATGTCATCCTGTTCATTCTCAGTGTTCTCACATGGACTTTTCGACCTCCGGAAATCAATGTCAAGGGCAGTTCGTCATCTTCCGAACTGCTCCAATTGAACATGATGAAATCTCTACAAACGGCTATCCTACAGGGTAATGAAAAATTGATAGAACTGCGGACAGCAGGTGGATGTTTCTTGTGCGACGTTCTGGGACGTTCATTCAATATTAAGCAGTAGGGGTATCTTACAGCAATATGAACAACGGAGGTATCAAGTGCAGACTTTCAGACGCCCCTGCTAGGTACATACATCTTGTTTCGCCTAATCTATTCTCACGCCGACGACATTCGTCAACATCAAGACCGAGATGTCCTCAACTGTCAAATTTAATTTATGTTAACCACATTCCTTTCAACACGTCCACACTGTAATAAATGTCACGCACGCACAATGTTTTCAGAGCAATGAAGAGAGGTGGTATTTCATCCTAGCTTCTCACATATCATGTAAGGCTTTGCAACGCATTGTAACATCATTTTTTTAACCATCAAGAAAATGAGAAAACCGCCAAAACGCCTGAAGTATCGTTAGCTTGATGCTAATATCGTGTTCATAATGATGGTAGAATGTGGCAAACTGGGGGTCAATATCACCAGCAGTTTTTCCATTGAGAAACAAAAGTGGTTATGAATTTAGATTTTTAATTACTTTATTCCCCTCAATTGAAGGGAAGAATTTGTTTACTTTTTTATTTGAGTTGTCGATGCCAATCTAAGAATCCTGTTGCCGCTGTTGCGGCTTTATGTTCTCCGCGTGAGGTGTAATGTCAACCTTCGACGAATACCATGAAAGGAAAAACAATCCAAGCAGACAAGACTGTCCCCACAATGTATCCGTTAATGTCGTTATCCTTCTTATTGGACAATCTCGACATTACACATCATTGCCACCACTCCGAAAATGCCCAACTATATTCATTCTTAGCGCTGAGAATACTATTTCTTCACCTTTCTTGCTTTTCTCACCACTTCTCACGAGTTTCAGCAGAACAATAATTCAGTGACTCTTGTAAACTACGCAATTTCAAAAGAGCAATGGCGGCGAGACGAACAGGCAGTAATATATGAAAAGTAATATATTTCATGAATTGTCAGTGCTCATATTTCTTATGATTACATTCACTGAGGTGCTGCTACCGAATTGATATTTGATACGCATTTCCTTTCATTTCTTGGAGCTCATTGTCAGATCTCACGATCTGACGGATTTTCCCCTCCCTAATTCCTACGAAGCGAAGAACTTGATACGCAATAGAACCACTTTCATTCTCCGTTGTAGCATAAGAGAGAGAGAGAGAAAGAAAGAAAGCTGGAAAAAGCCCTTTGTGAATAGATATACTCCTTTTCACCCGGAAAGAATGACATTCGTACTCACCATTTCTTCTTGGCAACGGTGTAAGATTTCCTTTGGAGGATGGAGGATGAAGCGAAACAGTATATGCCTTTTATACCAATGCTCCAAGGAGGCGAGAGGGGACTGAATGGCAGGGGCGATCAGCGCCGGCTCCCCCTTTTAAGGATTCTTCGTGGCAGGCAATCGAACGCTGCAATTACGTTTACTTGAATTACCTCCTGTGCATGCGCTCTGTATTGTGTAAACCGAGGATCTCCACCCCACCCCACCCCTCCACCCCCCATACACACAGAGAAACGTCAGACCTATATACTTTTCCCTCATCATCACATTAGCGTTGCAGATGCGTTCCGCATTTTTCAAAAACCGTTCTCATCAAAAATACGAGTACCTTTTTGTTTTATCGTTTTTCTTCACAAAGAACGACAGATGATATACACTTTCGGGGACATCCTTTCGGAGAAACAACATCCAATATTCAACCTAAAGGACCATTTTCCATGATGTTAGTGTAATTTGCCACAAGAACTTACATACATCGCCGTGAAATCTTATTGGATTTTTTTTTTTTGTTGTCAAAATCGTCACTGGAGCCAATCGAGTGCTGTGCGGGTATTTTGATAACGACAAAGAGGAATCTGCACACTTTTCTGGGGGTCACGAAAAGAAAATCGACTTTGTGTAGTAAACACGATATTCAGTGAAATCGTTATGACATTTTCCTGAAATCGGAAGCCCGATTGCGTATCCCCTCAATTGCCTATGTCCTCGGACAAGATGTTTTTACAGTTTATTATTCCGAAGGGTTGTTACTCTGAAGGTTCGTTATTCTGAAGGTTCGTCAATCCGAAATTGAAACAAGGTTCGTCATTCCGAAGTTTCGATAATCCGAAAATGAAACAAGGTTTGTTATTCCGAAGGTTCGTTGATAGGAAAACGAAACAATGTTCGTAATTCCGCGGGTTCGTCAGTACGCACCTTGTTTTCATTTCCGGATTGAAGAACCTTATTCAATTTTTCGGTTTAACGAACTTTCAGACTAACCAACACTTGAAATAACGCCATAAAATTCGGATTGATGAACTCTCTTTCATTTTCGGATTAACGAACATGTACGTGTAAGGAATTTGTGTGCTTCGAAATAACGAACCTCATTTTGTTTTCTGATCAACGAATCTTCGGAATGACGAGCATCACCCGTTTTTACCCACCATGCTCATCTCAACCTATAGGCGTATAGATGGGTACCTGACCTGGCAACACAAGATATTGACAGGGCTCTCTGGCAACACTTAAGAGGTTACCCTGAATAAAGAAGACCCTCATTATTATCATTATTATTATCATTATTATTATTGTTATTATTATTATTATAATTATTATAATTATTATTATCATTATTATTATTATTATTATTATTATTATTATTATTATTATTATTATTATTATTATTATTATTATCATTATTATTGTTATCTCCATCTTCACAAGATATCTCTTGGAGATTAATTTCACGTCAAGTTCCATCCTGGAAACTTAGACTTCCAGTACTTTTCTCAGGATTCGTGCCGTCCCCAGCAATGCTGCTTTTTGGAGCGTTTGCACTCGATCGGGCACACCAACGTCGTTCAAGTGCCGTCGCAGCTGCTTTGGCGTTGTTCCGAGTGCTCCAACGACAATAGGGATCACCTTGGTTCTCATATTCCACAGGCGGCGAAGCTCTCTGGCAAGGTCTTGGTACTTCTCTATCTTTTCCTTCTCGGCTACTCTGCTGTCTCCCGATACCGCGACATCGACGATTGTGCACATCTGTCGAGCCCTTTCTACGACGATGATATCCGGACGCCTGTGCTGGATGACATTGTCAGTTTGAACATCGAAATCCCACAGGATTTTAACTTGATCATTTTCAGAAACTTTCTGTGGTTCGTGCATATACCATTTGCTCTCACATGGTATTTCATGTTTTCCGCAAATTATTATTATTATTATTATTATTATTATTATTATTATTATTATTATTATTATTATCATTATTATTATTATTATTATCATCATTATTATCATCATCATTACAATTATTATTATTGTTGCTATTATCATCATCATTATTGTCTTTACATTTCAGTGCTCCCATTGAACACTATTTTGATAACCGTTGTCAGTCCTGTAAACTTTCGTTTATACTGGCTCTCAATAAATACATAGTGCCAATATACTTAAATTCCATTCTGTTTGTCCCTGCTCCCTCCAGAACTTGATGTGATATAGCAACACACAAAGCCCAATGATATATTATGCAGATTTCGTATACACGAGGATGTGGTGCCGAACGTTTCTGACCTCTGTATATCCCCCTTGTCAATTAACCATTTACGAGTAATCATGTCTATCATGTTTAATGTGTATGCGTATAACTTCTATAGAGAACGGTACGTGTTTGCTAATCCACATGTTCTTTTTTTTTCATTCAAACTAGAACAAGAAAATCAACTTTGAACCAACTGAAATCATGCATTTCTCTTTTCTTTTCTTTCACTTTTTCATGTTTGGTTCTGCTCATCGCAAATTCTCAAATTAGAATGAATAAATCTCAAACCGTCTAAATGGCCTATGCATAACACTTTTTAAATTGTATCACTTATAGATAGTCCCTGTTGTACCTCATCATCTCTTTGTTCATTTTTTTTCTTGTGGGGGTGGGGATGGGGAGGGGGAGGGCTAGGATACCACTGCTTTGAGGTCTCGAACTCATATCATGTCTGACCGTTTTTATTACGTTTCATGATAAGTTATCATCGAAGCAAGATTTGAAATTCTTGTTTGCGAATATAAAGAACACAAAACGTCCAAATATTACTAAAACTAAACGTGATGATGTTAAATCTATTGATCAATTGTAAATTCATTTCATGGTGCTCACTTTGTTTGCTCAAGTAAGATTTATTTCACTTTAACCATTTAATTCCTGCAATGGAATGTGAATACAGAAATCGTGTAAATACGCAAGTCATCCTAGCCAGCTTTTGCTGTTTCTTGTGAAATAGATACTCCAGTATTCCATGAGGTATCTGTTAAATTAAGAAACATCTATTAAGATGCATCTTTAAGATAGAATGCATCTGATAAGTTATGATGTATTTGTCAAGTTGAGATGTATTTGTTAAGTTAAGATGTATCTGTTAAGAAAAGCTGTATATGTCAAGTTAGATGTGTCTGGTATGATGAATTGGTTAATGTATAATGAATTAGTTAGTGTGTATCTGTTACGTAAGCTTTATCACTTAAGATGTATCTGTTAAGTTAAGATATATCTGTCAAGTTGAGATGTACCTATTAAGTTAAGATGTATCTGTTAAGGTAAGGTATATCTGTCAAGTTAAGATGTTTCTGCTACGTTAAAATGTATCTGTTATTTTTTTTTTCAGTACTGTGCAGCTCTTGAAAAACAATAAACAAAAGTATAATACAACAACAAAACTACTCCAACCGTTTGATCCTGCACGAATAATCATACCATAAAAGCCGCAGGGCCAAAAGCGCGTGGCCTCGATAAAGAGAGAGAACATCATTTATTGTTTGATGTGTCCCTCGTCTCGTGCCAAACTCATTCGGGGGGGGGGGGGGGGGACAGAAGCAGAAGAAGAGTGACTGATGTACTTTATACACACCGCCACTAATAACATCAACAGCAACACATACACACATGCACTCATACATACACACGCTCGTGTACATCATGATAGTGTTAGAAACTGAATGCCTTTGAAGTAGTTACAGAGATGCTGTCAAACATTGATAGTGACCTCTATACGGGAGTTGGTGGAAGAATGCCTCCTTGAGAAATCAAACACACCGAGCACAAATAATTGAAAAGTGGACATGCCTTTTGCACTTGTCTGTTAGGCTCCGTCAAAAGTGCGAGAATGTGTGTATGTTTGTCAGCGTGCCTTTCTCCCTCGCCGTGTTTGCCGGGGAGTTTGCTGAACGGAACACCGTACACTGCTATCAATCACCGTCATGCCTTCATTATTAGAGGGGAGCGCAGCAATTTCATTACGCGCGGTGGAGCGGCTGTCCGTCCGGCCGGCAAGAGACGAGAACAGGAGCCCCTCCTGCATGGCCCGACTTTAACATGGGCATAATCATTCACATGTCCATGTCATTATCTCAAAGGGAGGGGGGGGGGGGGGAGAGAGAGAGAGAGCGAGGTGAATGTGTGTGGGGAGGGGGGGGGGTGGAAGGAGAAAAAGACAGACAGACAGACAGACAGAGGGGGAGAGATGGGGAGAGAATGAGAAAAAATCACATTATGTCAGGTCACTCGATATGCAAAGTCGCGCACAAAATTGCTACAGTAGATGTAGAATCACTGGTCATTCCTTGACCACGTGACTGCTGGTTTTTTTTTTTTTCCGAGCTGCCCTACTGTCACGCAGGTTCACTAAAAGTGCAGTGGCCGTGTTGCCAAGAGGTACTTGTCAAGTTTTCGAATTGCACCCTATCTGGGTAGATGGGTAATGGGTAATGAAATGCTCTGTGCAAAGACATTCACGTACAAAACTGCTACTTTGGGGTTATCCGCCCGAGCGCCGAGCAAGTGTGCCCGCTACAATCGATTCTCGTAGTTTCCGCGAACAGTCGGTTCCATTGATATCGTCTGTGTACCAGGCGCCCGTTACTGCTTTTTACTGATTTGCAGTGCACTAAGTACTGTATGCAAGACAAATTGCCAAAACACGATAGTATGTATGTGTATACTGCACTGTATCACCATAATTATATCGAAATACAGCATGCATCAGGCACATCCAGAGCCACACGCTCTCACCAACAAACACCAAGCGCTATATAGGTCTCTCCACACTGACCATAGCTCATTTATAAATCAAGAAATAGGCTAGTGAGATTGAGAATGAAGTAGGAGTCATTGGGATTACCTTGCTGTTACGATGTTACGCTGTTCTGCTTCCTTTGCAGAATCATCTGCAATTAACTCTGATAACTCATGATAACTCTGATAACTATATGTGCTCTCTTGTATAACTCTGTCTCTCTAGAATCTAATCTAAAACTGCAATACCTATCGCATAGCCCCTGCTTCTGTGCTTTGCCCATGGTCAGTTCAAGACCAGGGAGGTACGAGGTAGGCTCCACAGAGAGCCTGGCCGCACTTTCACAACACTTTCCTTGTTTTAAACTGCTGCCCTATGTTTACTCAACAGAGATAAGAACCCAACCTGCCGGGGAGAGTACCACAGAGAAGAGAGAGGGGGGAAGAGATGATGCGTTGAGAGATGGAAGGTGGCTGTGCTGGGGGAGAGAAAGGGAAAGAAGCCACGAGAGGAGATGAGAGAGGAGAAGGGAGAGAGGAAGGTCTGATAGGAAGGAGTACATTTCTGTTACACTAGCCAACACCTGTTGCACAAGGCTAAAAAGAGGGCAAACCGGTGGTCATTCAAAAAACATTTACCTAATTATGTATTCCGACCAGAATTACGCCAGATGTCAAGGTTTTATTCCCCTAGAAATGATTATTATGCAAGATTAGGTATTTGGCTCCGGTGCGAATGTTTTGATATGCTTTGGACCCACACAGCAATAGCTTGTTTAATGATTGCCATTTTCTTGAAAGATTGCATCACCCTTGTCATCTTCTCTCTATGCAATATCGATTTGGAAAACATTTCATGATTCAGTACAATACAATACATGAATCCTCTGCAGAGTGGACATGAGCACATAAAAGCAATAACATTAGCTAGAATATGGGGGATTACTTTTTTTTTCTTAACGAGATGTCCCATGATGGAAATATTTAAAAGCATTTTCAAGTTCGAGGTGTTTATGTGATCGTTGAATCGTGGAGCGATGACAGGCTAGAATAGTTACGTTCAGACGGTGATCTTGAACTTCGCAGATCTAACTTTGAGGATAAGCTCGTATATAAGTATGGGGCGCCAAGTGTAGCATGGTCTCATTCGTTTGTAATTTCGTGACGGAATGTTTTTTTCGTTAACAAATGACACGAAGTTGTCATTTAGTTAACGAAATTGACGTTGTCACTTTTCAACGAAAAAAAAAACCAACTTCGTCACGAAATTACAATTTTGTGACAAAAGAGATCATGCGACACTTGGCGCCCCATGCTTAACTACGAGCTTATCCTCGAAGTTTGCTTGTCCACGAAGTTAGCTTATCCTCGAAGTTGAGGATCACCGTTTGAACGTAACTATTGAAAAGGAAAAAATAGACTGATACATCAACAGATGTCCACAAAAATCTATCAGATTTAGTTTAGCATAACAACTGCGAATTTACTCCCATGTGTCTATTACTATATCAGTTCTCCCGAGAAGAGCCGTATATTAACCCTTTTTGTGCCAGGGACTATGGACAGAACGTACATTGCAGTTATGGGGTTTTCTGTGCCAAATGGCATTTATAGCACCCAAAGGGTTATGGAGCGGATGGATCAAACTTTAAAAATCTAAACTTTATGGTGATCAAGGAAAACTCAGTGACATTAACATCCTGTATAAGTGATTATTTTCTTACGTAATCAATACATATAATATTGTTCAAACAGCATCCGTTCAGGGGCGGCAAATGCTTGCCTACGTTGCGATTTTTTGGATTCGCCAACTTTTCTGAAGAATGTGAATGAAATGAAAATCGGTGTTTGTCTGTGTCAGGATACCGACATTTAGCGACTTTTAGAGATGATACAGCGCTATTAAGCAACAGTAATGTTTGCCCTCCCCTTTGACATGGCAATTGATTTCAATGAGTCGATTTTATGGGGGGAACCATGGTCACGTGGACACTAGCTTTTGACAGCCATCAATCAAAAAGTACTGTAAAGACACATCTGGCAACTGTTTGGAAATGCTTATTACAGTTACTGTTTGAAATTAAACAAAAATGAAATAAATATATAGTTTTGCAAAGGAATTATGAACATGTTTGAACTAGTTTTTGCAACCTTTTACGAACCCTGACGAAACAAAAAATTACCTATCATTACGTTCGCCAGCATCCACTGCTCAGTGATACCCCCATTTGTGTACAAGAGTCGCGAGCTATATACTGTACGCGCGCGAGATTTTCACACATAATAGGAGGAAGTTGGGGGGGGGGGGGAGGGGTGGAGAGGAGGATAGCATATGACAGGGTCACATGACCATATGATCGATGGGATTTCCCTCGTCTGTCGGCGAGGACTAATTTCTTTCGGTCTCTCATTATAGCAGACTACCCGGCGAGGACACATTCAGTCCTTCGGTGGACCTCCTTCCATATCAGTTGATGAAAGTGAAATGTACGGTGACGATGAGGGTCGCTAGCGGCGAACACCGACCAGGGAGAATGGTCTGATGTCGGTTTTGACGAGCAGCCGTCGCCGACTCTCGCCCCCCCCTCCCCCCCCCCCCCCCGCATCCCATCAACTCGCATTGCTCTATTCAATTTTCTTCCATGTATTTCATTATCACGGTTCCACGACATTTTTGCTCCTGCGACAAGATTGCTCCCATGGAATATCTGCATGCTAAGCCACACATAATTTCTACCCACTAACACACGACATTTTCACAATATCACATCCAATATCACACGATAAATGAATGTTATACATCTGTAGAATGTGGAATCCTTACTGACTGTTGGGGGTGGATACAGAATCAGTTACAATTCAAATCAAATCAAATAAATGTGACACTTTATCGAAGTAGCAGGAACCCAATGCAGACCATAACACAGACCCTTGAGGGACTCCACATCCAACAGAATGAACAGTTGAAAGTCTACCAGCTACTCTACATTTAAAGTCACGATTAGAGATATAATATTATGATTTCACTGACAATGAACGAAAGAAATTTGGAGAGGTGACTTTTGCTGCACTGCAGAAAGTCTGCAAGAAAACATCGTCCATTAAAAATATTTGAGGATTCACTGCCACTTTTTTGAAATACACTTTCCAAAAGACTTCTATTACTTCAAATCGTGTGGATCAAAATATTGTATGTACACAGCGAACTGAAGTTGTGAAAACTGACTAGTCACACCTTTAAATAGCTTGATGGCATTTTCAGAGTCAGGCTTTCCAAGGATATTACAAATCGTTTTGTTATTCTGCTCCAGTCTGTAGATTTGTTTATGTGTAACATCATTGTTTTGCTTTGTTATTTTTTTCCTTTTGATTTTTTTTTTCCTTGGCTGGTGGTGCTCCCTCTAAAATCCGAGACGGAACAGTTCGCATCACCTACCCGTTGTTGACGCTACTTAAACTTCTGATCATGTGACATTAAACGCAAGTCGCTTTAGTGACGTAAACCTTCTGAGCAACTCTCCGATTTTTTTTTTGACTTTTTTTTTTGGGGGGGGGGGGTCCATGTGATTAATTTCGTTTGCTTTTTTTTTTTTTGCATCGTTTTCGTTTCTGTCACTCTACATGTGCAGGCAACCTGACAAAAACTCTATCTGACTTTGACTATAACCTCCTAAAATTAGTCTCAGGCTCCCGTTGTGTCTTTTCTGTTTCAGAAGATTGATGGTAAAGTAGCTTACATTCACTGTGGTGAAACTTGAGCGACGTGGCACATTCAGCAGGTCATTACACTTCTTCAGAGAAAGAAAGATATCAAAATTAGGGACGTAGAACACAAACAAGTTGAAGGAGACCTATACTGGAAAAGCACTTGTAGACTTCGACATGCAATGCCCGCATTATTATTCGACCCCCCCCCCCCCCCACACCTGTGTGAATTAAGCGCCACTTATGTTTTCCCGCGACAATGGAAGCAAGGTGTATGCAGTCCACCGCCTGCAAAAAGGGGTCTTGCCATTAGCGGGTAATGAGCAGCGATAGCCGTTTGAAGTGTTCATGTATTCATGGGGGATGTGGACCTCAAAGGCCGGCTCGCAGTCAAATCTCAAGGTGCACAGTAAAAGCGTACATCGCATTAATGCTTGATGCTACTCGGGAAAAACCTCAAGTAGCATTGTTCGAATACTCGTCACCTTGCCGTCAAAAGATGGTCTCCATGCCTTGCCCACGCCGGTAGTCAAGCGTGTGTGAAAATCTTGCCAGCCGTATAGCACTGCTTATAAACAACACGTCGCCATCCACATCAGTGCTGTTTGATCCATGTCAACTGAATGCGCTGCCTTTCACCTTGTAGATGGCACTTAAGCCTTAAGCCTGGTTTCTGTCACTGCTGATAAACAATCCAAGAGTAATAACCAACCTTTCAGAATGTTTGACAGCAGTAAGTGTGCTTTTAAAATGATGTATTCTGTGACAACGTAAGCGAAAATCATGTTACTCGAACTCCGATATGAATCGCACCCATGATGAAGTTTGTGGTTCTGAATACCTTCTATGCCTAAAGACATATCATATGAAATCATGCTGGCTGCTCATAAACATTTGCCTATTGTGAAAATTGAATTTCATAAACACAATCACCTTATAAACCGGAAACCATTTCATGAAAGTTGTCAGTCTCTAACATTTGCCATAGTAACAGTCAGTGACCAGCGCTTCTCAAGCACAGCCAATCAAAATCAAGGATTTCACTGAAGTTGTCAGAGACTGACAACTTAAAAAGGGCTGACAACTTTCATGAAACGTTGCTTGAACACACTCTCAAAGAGGGTTAAAAGATAAGTGAGATCCGATTTAAACTTCCTACACTTTTTTTTTTCAATTTCAAAGTAACAGAGACCGAATTTTATAATCGGGGTATAAAAATAGTATAAACTCTTTTCAGACTTCGTTGATTTTGGGGATCTGCTAGACCTTATCAGCCACACATTAAAAGCTTGGGACCGAAAAAAAACACACGCCCTACCTACTGTGGAAACACGCGCAAGCAAACTCCATCGGTGAAGATCGCACGCGGTAGTTAGCATTACATGAAATAAATTCATTCCTAGGAGAAATGCATCAGGGCATGGTCAACGAGGAAGTTTAAACTCGTCATTGCTTCAGCGGGCTACATGTTTACGAAGAGAGAGAGAGAAGAGAACGCAGAGAGAAGAGGAAAATCACAAGGCAAGCATCATTGCTGATTCAGCTCACTTAACTGATACATGACATCTTTTTTGAAATTTTCCATAATTATGATATTCGACACGACTGATTCCGGTAACAAGTATTTTTGGTCATCTTTTCTTTTCTGCAAATTGTGAGACATGAGTTGATATGCAAATCATCAATAGCAATGGCTTTCGTTATCCTTTTTTATGCTCAATTTTACCAAAACGAGGCAATGACCGCAATGGCTTCAGAAAACTCTCTGCAGAAATCAAATCAACTTACCTATGTATACTCCACGAAATCAACTTCATACGGCATCTAATTTCCTTTAAGTGTCCAGTCCTCTTTTTACATAGAACGATTGGTCGATTTCTCACATTAAGATCTTGAATGGTTCAACTTCTTTTCTGATTAAAAAAACCCAACTTAAATTGTAACTAATTATGAACACAATCTCCTCAAACTCTGTTGTAACAAACCTTTTTTTTTTTACATCAAATGAAACCTTTTTTTCAATGTGTCTGTGATCTATATTATTGCTTACAAACGCTAGATTTCGCACAAATTCCCGGCAGGGCGGCTGCATGTAATTTCAATCTACTGTTTTACTGTAATAAACGCATATCAACAGCCGTTGTAACGTCGCGTTGCGTTGTTATCACTGTCATAGCCCTAGTACAACCCTCTTCTACCTATGATGTGAACTTAGTGAAGTAACTCTTACAGTGATGCAAGTAAAATTTCAGATAATCCTGTTATATATTTTTTAAGGACAAAGTAAAAATTCCTCAATTACAATACTTTGGTCTTTCATCTCTTGATTATGCAGGTCTATTTTCTCTTGTAATTACTAATGTATTAACCGATTCTTTCTTCCGGTGTAACCATTACGTAATGGAGGCAGTTCTTCCCTTTTTGTGTATGCGCCTCCAATTTGGATTTGACGGCGTCCTCCTCGGCACCCTCTTCTGATTTGCATCAGGAAGAAATCCTCTTCTATTAGTTTCAGGGAGAGTCATTACGTAACGGCTCGTGGAGGTAATCAGCTTCTTCATTACCCTGGCTCAATAATCCGCCACGTTTCTGCGAGCACCTTATTTTGGAGCAACACTTCAAAACAGGGTAAAAACGGGGTTCCGTCACGTTTAGTCTATTTAAGGGCATAGAAACCTTAAAGGACAATTAGTGCGTTTGGTCATGAGCGACGCTCCCTGCGTCGCCAGCGTTTTTCCTTAAACAGAATCACAACACGGTTCCTACATAAGATATAACGCTCTGCTTTCTTGTTGATCACTCTTTTCATTGCTTTATTCATTTCTTGATATCATTCTTGCAACGTGTGCAAAATATGCATTGTACGCACTTAACATTTATTCCCACAAACATTTTGTACTGTACCTTATAACTTGCACATGGTACACCTTTACTTTTATCCTTGTATACTTTTATTATGTGGCGCCATTTGTTCGATGGGAGTCAAAATGACTAATACTTCAAATGAATTGGATTGACTTAATACTAATCACAAGCTTGAGAAAACAAACACAAAGAAGCATGCAGAATGGTATGTGTCACAAAATGAGTCTGGTTTATGTGCACATTATATAGAGATCATGAGAAATCATTTTCAGCGGCTGTTGGTTTGCCGTTGATGACTTAGAAAACCAAAGCCTAAGCTCGTTTATGAGTTGTTATGTCATTAAGTATGCAACTTACATTTAATCGTCTATGACGGTGTACCATAATGAAATGAGTGGCAAGGTACGTACAGATAAAGCGCATCGTGATTAATCATGCGTATCTCGTTTAAGTCACGCACTAAGCCACACGGATGCATTATAATTATTATAACGTCTGTTGCTTGGTTGAAATATTATATATGTCTGTCTTTTTATGATGATGATGATGATGTTTGTAATTGTGTTTGTGTGTGCACGTATGATTGTTTCAGGTTTAACACCTTGAGTTGCTCTCTCTATCAGTTTTATCATTATACATCATGATGGAGTAAGGATGAAAATGGTACAATAAGTCACTCTTTTAGTCGTGCATATGTATCCTGTATAGTATATAGTTGTGTGTTTGTTGCATTGGAGCTCATGCATGTCTACCACTTATTTCTTGAGAGTGTTCTCCGTCAAGCGTTACGGGAAGCGGGTTTGCCGCCACTCCGTCACCTCTGGTGGGACAGTGAAAGGCATCTTGTTTGTTTGCAGAGCTGGCACAATTCCTTCTCTGTTAAATACATTCGAGGTGTCGCATTTTGCGTGGAAAGATAATGCTCGAGATGGGACAGCAATGACCGCGGAAGACACGACCAGTAGACAAAAAGAACATTCTTTGGATTCCTGTGTCATACCACCCCAGGGCACAGGGTTCATGTCCGTAGTCTGGGCCATTTCTCTACTTACATTATAGTGGTTCAGACTTATGTTTTATTTTATTGTTTTGTATCTGAATGATATTAATTCCACGCCGTTGTTCATCACTCTTTATACAACGTCCAAGTAAATCCTTGTAATTTGATTGGAGGATTGTTGGTGACGTGATATTCAATAAGTTCTCCATTCAACGCGCCGTGCAATTTTGGTTCTATTTTTGCGTGCAACTTGGTTCGATTTTTTCGTTCTATTCCACGGTTCGAGAAATTGTACGGTACTGCGTGTACTGTGTGTTGCATAATTGAGGATCGCATGCAGCTAGTGCAGTGTACGTGTGCGGTACATGCATGCGCGTACGTAGGCCTACGTAGTGCTAATGTACGTGTATGAGCGCTAGTATAGCTGTAACCTGTATCTACACTGATTGCACAAGCCAGAAAGAGAATCGCAGTGGATCCACATGTAAGTATGGCTACACTTTTCATACATATTGTAGACTTCTAGGCCTACTTAGACCAAAAAGATCTACTTGGACGTTGTATAAATCAAATAGTGTATGGTCTTTACTCCAATGGAACGAGATTTCGCACTCGGTGAAAGGTGAGGCGCACTATTCAACTCGGCTTCGCCTCGTTGAATAGAGCGCCTCTATCTTTCACCTCGTGCGAAATCTCGTACCATTGCACTCGTGACCATTCACTATTTGTATATTATACAACGTCCAAGTAAATCCTTGTAATTTGATTGGAGGATTGTTGGTGACGTGATATTCAATAAGTTCTCCATTCAACGCGCCGTGCAATTTTGGTTCTATTTTTGCGTGCAACTTGGTTCGATTTTTTCGTTCTATCCCACGGTTCGAGAAATTGTACGGTACTGCGTGTACTGTGTGTTGCATAATTGAGGATCGCATGCAGCTAGTGCAGTGTACGTGTGCGGTACATGCATGCGCGTACGTAGGCCTACGTAGTGCTAATGTACGTGTATGAGCGCTAGTATAGCTGTAACCTGTATCTACACTGATTGCACAAGCCAGAAAGAGAATCGCAGTGGATCCACATGTAAGTATGGCTACACTTTTCATACATATTGTAGACTTCTAGGCCTACTTAGACCAAAAAGATCTACTTGGACGTTGTATAAATCAAATAGTGTATGGTCTTTACTCCAATGGAACGAGATTTCGCACTCGGTGAAAGGTGAGGCGCACTATTCAACTCGGCTTCGCCTCGTTGAATAGAGCGCCTCTATCTTTCACCTCGTGCGAAATCTCGTACCATTGCACTCGTGACCATTCACTATTTGTATAATGTTTTTTTTTTTTCATCAATTAGGATTAACTTATGTGCCCATATGACTCACATTAACTTTGTTGAGCACTCTGGGCTTTACTGCGCTGGAAATCATCGATTGTCAAAAATCGTATTTTTATAATCAAATTCATACTCCCGACACAGGAATTCCGTGACTGCCACAAATTGAATTCTAATTATCTTTATTAATCTTATCGTCATTATTACGATACGATTACTTCAAAAATAATCATCTTCATAATAACTGCCATACTCTTTATCATTTTTCGCTGTAGATTAATGGTGATTCAAAGGTTGTAACCATCTTCATTTTCATAAATAATCTAGAGGTCAAGAAAAGGTGCCTCCGGTGTAAGCATAGCTAGTCTCATCTTCCTCACCCATAACAGCACAAGACAGGAGCAAGGGTTTCGAAACAGTAACTTGTTGTATAATGACACTTTAAAAGTCCACACGAGGTCGGTAGATCACTAGCTTCCAAATCTCTTACCGCTCGTGTATACACGACACCTGCCCAACCCCTGTTCCAACCAAACCATGCTTGTAAACTTTTAGTCCCGTCTCGAAAGAATTTTCGCTTCCAACGACCACTTTGCCTGGCGAGCCGTCGCGTCAAGCTCACGCATTCTTCCATTGTCGTCATGACTTTTACCACGTTGCTATAGGAACAAGTCCAACCATACATTCAAACGTGGGGAGTTACACGATATCTCGAAAGCAACTGTATAACCAAGATCATCAAGTGGCTATAAAACGGTGACGTGGACTCGTCACCAGTGACCAGTCAGTCTATTCCTTTTTTTTTTTTTTAGGGGGGGGGTGGGGTTGAACAAAAATATTAAAACACCATACATGCATAGTCATTATGTTATCACACATTAGAAACAGTAACCCTATACTCACTCTCTTACTTGCCATTAATTTTGATTGTTCCATTACTGCCACCAGAATGTCCGATTTTATATCAAGCACAGGTAGATTCCTTTTTCTTATGTTTTATTTTCTCGAGAAATTTGATTGTGCCTGCTTAACCGTAAGCTCATCCACGGTTTTGCTTTATTTTGTTTTGTTGTTGTTGTTGTTGTTGTTGTTGTTGTTGTCGTCGTTGTTGTTGTTAACTTGTTATATCGTGCGAACTTCATGGCGATTGAATTTTGTGACCAAGTCACTAGTAATGTCATTTTGTGACGCTAACATCAGCTTTTGTGTGTGATAACCGCTCCCACTCAACAACATTATGCGACTAAACTAACAATGCCAATGCAATTGATTAGTTGTGTGGTAGCATTATACCGCTCTAATTGTTTCGCGTGACACGCGTGTTCTCTAGTCTGTAAGTTACAGAATTGACTGTACCAAAACCTCTCATCTTAGATGTTTCAGTCCAGTGATTCTGTTTTTTCTCTTAGAGTATAGCCGCGAAAAAAAAAAACCCGTGTAGAGTAGCATTTTATAATTACAAATAAAAATATACTTTTACGTGTTCAACCAATAAGTGACGTTATATCACTACATGTTAAATCAGCTACATTAATAGGACTATCTGATATATTGGATTGCTCATCTAAAGCTGCCGCAGAAAACATATGCGATGAAATTCACGTAAAATTGTACGTGAAAAAAAGTAGAATTAAAAATTAGACAAAAACTAAAAAGTCTTGCTAGAAAGGTTCAAGGTTTACACACAAACGAACACACACACACACACACACACAAACGCACTTATTCATAAGATATGCATACCTACCTACATACATATCTGCATATACATACAATCACACATAAATACATACCTACATACCTACACACACACACACACATACATACATACATGTAATATACACACATTCATAAAATGCATGTACACACATACATTCCCACCCAGACTGGTCATCCACAGAAAGCCATTATTTAAAAAAAAATAAATAAAAAATCGTTCCAAACACTTCAAGAACATAGAAATAATTGCACCCATATTGTTTGTGTATGTTGGTGTATTTGTGTGTGTATCATCTACTACAGTATTTGAAACGCCCACTCCCTCCCCCCCCCCCCAAAAAAAAAAAAAGAGCTTAGAGGATCTTCTGGGTCCCAGCTCGCCATCGCAATCATGAACAACTCACTTCAGCCAATTTAACTCGTACGCCATATACTAAAAAAATCACACTGAAAGAGATTCGCAGACTCTCTTCTCCTCTTTTAACTTTATACAAAGTGAGTTATGTACACAGTTGAGAGAACAAACGTACCGTGGAAACAAAAAACTATGTACATCAACATTGTCTTGAAAATGAAATCTTATCAGATCTAATCTTCTGGTGAGTAATTTTTCCCTGCGGGAGAGAAGAAAAAACACAGAATGCAGTCTCGAATGTGATAGAGAAAGGAACATGTTCAAGTCTACCCAGATACTGAAAGACGAACAAGAATGGAATTGAACCAAACAGCGGCATGGGGCAATTACTTCAATCAAACAAACAAGCGAAATTTGTTACAACTGTCCGACTGTTTTTTTTTTAATATTTCAATTCCCAGAATTAAGAGTTCAAGAGGGTTAAAAAAAAAAAGCTCCAACTGTCATGAACGGTGAAGCGAAGCATTTCCCACACAAAAGGAGAATCTTATATTACTTCAAATTCATTGAAGTAACGTTTAACCAAAGGTCAAGATAATTGCTTTTTTTCCAGAGAGGCTACCCAAACAAGCAAATATCGAATATTTTCATAAAGTTCGAGCTAAGACCTACAATCAAAATGGCGTAGTTAGGCAACATTGATTCATTTCTTAATTGGTGGCAACTCTAAAGAAGTGTCACGACCACGATAAACAATGATCTACCCTATTTAAAGATAAGAATCATGGAAAATCAAACTTTGAAGATTAAAGAAATGGATATCTAGTGCCATCATTGTCACTCTAAGATATTGATAAGAAAAGATCGAGAAAGAGAGAGAGAGAGAGAGAAGAAAATAAACACAACTTTACATTGTACAAGAGTCTCTCTGTATATCTTTGTCACTTTCACCACATTATCCACAGGAGTGTGAACGCGGTCGTATGCCTTTTATACACAGATTCTGCTCAGGGCCAGCACGGATGTCTCATACGCTGTTCACATCAGAAACTCCCGATATCCACAAAATTCTGTATGATTGTCTTTACTTCCGGATCTTAATGCACGTCGGACTGATATCCATCGCAATGGAAAGTGTAGATTATTTGAAAAATAAAAAGTGTGTCTTTTACGTCCGGTGGCTTATTGGTAGTCTGAACGTGAAATTAAGCCCCTGGCAGAAATCATGTCCCAGAAAAATCACAGCTGCTATTCCACTGACGAATGTAGAAACGGTGGATGGCAAACGGCCGGATGTGACGTCAAAAGGTGACGGGACTCACTTCGAGGTCATCATTGTGACGAACTCTGCAGAATGATTAACCCAGAAAAGAAGAAAAAGCACATTTTAGTCTTGGGTATATATATCTCATGTCATTTCTAAATTAAAGAATAATCATTGGTGATCAGAAAAGCAGCGTTTTGGGCTTCAAGTTATTCTGATACCAAATTATTATGATAAGACTTTTTAACTTAGCTTGTGTCTCAATCAAAATGAAGAAATCCTAACATTGAAATATTGCTAAATTGAGTGTTTGGTTTTACAGCATTGACAAGTGCCCTGGTACTTTGTCGGTTAAGATATAGCCCTTGCAACGGAGTGAATTCATCTCTTCGTCTTACCCACAATTTTCTAAATAAGGATGTTCCCAATGTAAATCCAAAAGTAGTCATTCCTGCCGTATTTTACAATTGAAAAATACGTGAAGAATACAACATTACACAATATTACGGAGAGAATGTAACAAGACTTGAAAATGATACGTAAAAACATCAGAGAGTAGCAGAGCACGAATGAAAAATAACTAGATTTTTTTTTGAAATATGAAAACACTCTATACCCACACATAGAACAAAAAAGAAAGAAAACAAAACAAAAGAATAGAAAGAGAATGATGAATTCCTTTGGTGAGGACGGTAAAACACGCACATACATCACATTCTATTAAGGAATTTGAATGCAGCAAAGTGCGCGCGCGCGCGCGCGCGTGTGTGTGTGTATATATATATGCGCGCAAGTGTGTGTAAGCGAAATTCAAATTTCTTTGTGAGAAATATCATTCCAAAG
This sequence comes from Diadema antillarum, assembly GCF_040938485.1. Taxonomy (NCBI): domain Eukaryota; kingdom Metazoa; phylum Echinodermata; class Echinoidea; order Diadematoida; family Diadematidae; genus Diadema; species Diadema antillarum. The sequence continues at coordinate 387,490 of NW_027272521.1, forward strand.
TTTATGCCTACTTCTAAATGCATCGTCATTGACGTCAACTACAGACATAAACACAAACACTCTTTCATTTCTCTCGTCACCGATAAGGAAAAGTGGGGCAAAGAACGGTAAGAGCGGAGAAGTGAGAAAGATCGTTGTAATGACGCTGGTACGCGGTGGCGCCGCATACATTAGGCAGAGGGCAAGTCAAGAGCTCTTGGGCGACGCCATTCTTGTACATTAATTGGGGGCAAGGGTCTCTTCGGCAAGACTCGATCAGTTTCTCTGTGGAAGTTTCCCCCTTCCTCCTTGATTTCCTTCTGTTACGTCACGTTGCTTATTTGCTCTCGATCTTTTTCTCCTTTTTTTTTGTCTCATTCCCTCCCTTTCTCTAGAGAAATATCCCTGTACGACTTCCCACCTGTACACCTTGTCCGTACTGTTTTTTTTAAATTTATCGTCTTCTTGAAATCATGCCAAATATCATGTCTTTATCCTTTTTTGCTTTCTTTACCCATTCAGTAATACACTCTCCGCGAGACTCCTGACAACCAAATTCAATCTTGCCTTTATCAAATGGTAGAAGAATAAACACAACTGACAAGATTTAAAAAACAAAACAAATAAATATACGTATTAAAATTCACATGGCCACCCCTAAGAGTAAATTATGGCCATCAACAGCAATTATGACGGAGACGAGTAGGCGGCAATGAGAAATGCTCTTAATATCAACAATTCACAGAGCAAAATTTGCTATGATTTTGATTCGCACACGAGTTTGAAATCAAATCTATCTGAATAATCCCTTAAAGTTTACACAAATAGTCTTCTTCAGCTACCAGATCAGATGCGAATTACAGAGTAAACATACATGACTCATGTAAACAAACAGGTTTTGATATAAAGCTTGCTGCCGAATGCGTTTTCCTACCTTCGTAATTGACCTGTCCGTCACCATCGATGTCGGCTTCCCTGATCATTTCGTCGACCTCTTCGTCGGTCAGCTTCTCGCCAAGATTCGTCATTACGTGACGCAGTTCAGCTGCGCTAGAGTCAAGAACAGGGAGAGGGCGCTTTGTCATAATAATGCATGACAATCATCACGATAAGTATCATTCAGCAACGAATGCGGTTTATGATTATAGATGATATTGTGAAATTATAGACACAGTAATATGGTGTATATATACGAAGGGGAGGAGTTTCAAACGAATGAGATTGATTTTAGTGCCACAATGTTACCACGTGAATAAGCAGGTATAGAAATGAGTGAGAGAGTGTATAGGCCTATGTCTAAGAGAGAAAAGGAGAGGGACAGAGGACACACACACATACACACACAGGAGAAAAAAAAAAGGCAAATTGATAGAAAAAAAAATTGAGTTTGGAGGTATTTGGCTTTGCTTACCTGATGTAGCCATTACCGTCCTTATCGAACACTCTGAAGGCTTCCCTGATCTCCTCTTCGCTGTCAGTCTCCTTCATCTTTCTCGCCATCATCGTGAGGAATTCTGGGAAGTCGATGGTTCCATTTCCTGTTTTGATAAGATTCACAAAAATAAATAGACGGTTGAAGGAAATCATTATAGCCCTCTAGTACAAGTGATTTTAATTCTTTTTTTTTAATGCGTAGTGTTGAAGAAAATGATACATAAAGTTGTGGGTGAACTTGATAGAAATCAGAGGAGCCCTTGTCAAATCCTTAACGAAATATTCTTCAGAGTTGATCATTAAAACATTAGAGTTTTTCTTAGATTCTTTTTAAGTCATCTGTCTCCATGATGCAGTTTCGTCATCATCTAAATCAATCAATATATCTAGGTAGGTATTGCACGTTAATTTAAAACCACGCTCTATTTTCCATTAGTGAACACATTCCTTATTCTGAGCTACGATGAGTCCTATATACATGTACCACCAATGGCTGCGTATCGACAACCGAGGAAATCTAACTGTTTTATTGACATCACAACACGTCACAAAAGTACAAAATTATGGTAGAAATACTGTGACAAGAAGTTAACTTTAACCTTAGCTGAGATAATAAAGCATAGCGACAACGGCACGGCATTGTTTCCATGAACCTACTCTGGAAGTCTTTTTATTTTTGGTCCCGATTTTGTAAGAATTGGGGCAAGTTGGGGCAACTACCACAGAATAAAAGGCGCAAATGCATGTTTCACGCAGGAGTTTTAATATTTATTTAGACTTTGGTAAGGTGTGTGCTTACACATAATCAATTAAAGTTGTAGGCCTAATTATACTGAATTATTCGAGAAGCAAAGCTTTCAGATATCTGAATATATTCAGTACGGAAAGAAGATTGACGCAACTGACGATGCTGACGGTGATTTATAGTGCACGAGTGAGATGATAATTACACAATGTCCAATCAATGGTGGCTTAGAGTGGCAGTATATAAACGAATTAATTGCTCTGCAATCGGGACTTGCGAGAATGCACGCCAGGAGGCTTTTATGTGGAAGACCAACTACCATACGAAGAAGTTGATTGGATTTATTCCCTCGTTAAAGTGATATATGGCCTGCTGAAGGGATGTTCTCGAGTTAATGAGATCCCCCAAGGAGTGACTGTGACATTCTGTCGAAGGGTGGGGGGGGGGGGGGGGTAATCCTTAAAACGTAAGACACGAGAAAGTCGCCAGGGATGAAACGAACTGTCAGATGTAACACTGAAGCCCTATGTATCAGGAGTCATTATGTGCTTGACAGGGGGTCTAAAGAAACGTCACGAGAATTCCTACGCATTACGGAAAGGAGCACAGGCAGTGACTGATCAACACAAGTTTTGATACCGGTATTACGGTGCCAAGTGACTTTGCACTTTGGATGCCAGCCAACAGACCACCCCCCCCCCCCCACCGTTTTCTCCCTTCTCCCCAGGTAATGCCGGTATTATGTCTTCCCAATCCCAATCTATCTCTCTCCCTTCTTCTTCTTCTTTTGTCAACTGGAGCTTCACGGCCAGATCCCATGACTATGATATCGAGAAACGAGTGAACGAACATCACATTCTTGCAGTGGAGTCATCGCGATCAAAAAGAGTCTGTCGTTTTCAACATCGTAGAAGTGCAAACAAAATCTCAATAATTATGAAGGTGAGTTAACAGTTAAGACGGTAAAATTTGATTGCCGTCATCCATGAGGTGTGCAGTGCCTCCATTCTCTTTCTTTCTTTCCCTGTCTCTTTCTCTGTGTCTCTCTGTCTCTACTATGTTTATATTTCTATCTCACACCAAAATTATCTCTGTACTCGGGAGTGTGAGTATAGCAAATATAGCCTCTCTTTATATATTTCCCTCTATCTCTTTCATCCTATGAAATATAGCTTGATGTTACTACGTGGGAGGGGGGCAACTCGATTAAATGCCACAATCACAAGAGAATTTGCTATGTTTGATACGGAGTTAAAATCAGTGAAATGCTAGATCATGACCAGCGCCATTAGACGTTTACATTTACATTTATATTTATATCAATCTATGATTTGCATTTATATTTACATTTACATTCAATTTTACATTTACATATACATCTACATATATATTTACATTTACGTCTGTATTTACATTTATATTTGTATTTACATTTACATTATTATATATGCCTTTACCTTTACATTTGTATTTGCATTTACATTTACATTTACATTTACAATTACCACGCAAGCGGATACTTTTAAAGCATTTGGAACAAGTTTGCATTAATTTTTGCATGTAACGCAATATCCTATAAGCGTTAGACAGTAGACTAGAAACGTTACGTTCAAAGTGGATTCGATTTGAGCGTCTCATCCACGCACAGTGATAAATTCTGACAAATTAAAGAGGTTTGATTTGAGTGTAGCGATGACAATCTTACCATCAGCGTCGACTTCGTTGATCATGTCCTGGAGTTCGGCCTCGGTGGGGTTCTGGCCCAAAGATCGCATCACAGTTCCCAGCTCCTTGGTGGTAATCGTGCCGTCACCATCCTTGTCGAAGAGGGAGAAAGCCTCCTTGAATTCTGATGGTGAGAATGGAACAAAGAAAAGACCGTGCGTCAATGTCGAATAAACATTAGAGTGAGGTAAACTGAATTAAATTTGCATGTATTCTTGTATGTGTGATTAGTGTAGCACAATCCTGTTCCATTTTTATTGTTGTTCATTAAAATAATAAGAAATCCATATAATGTGCTACTGTGCTATACTATTGTCTCTCATGCGCAAAATATGTGCTTTCTCATAAGTAACTGAAACAATCGGCCCTATCGTAGAAGAAAAAGCTCTTAGTAATACAAGTAGTGGAAGTGGTGGTGGCAGAAGTAGTGTAGTAATAGTAGTAGTAGTAGTAAGAGTGGTAATAGTAGTAGTAGCAGAGGTATAAAGCCATACAGTGACATGTTGATATACTTTCCGTTGTGAATTTGACAACTATGATAATACGCATGAGAGACAGAGACATACAAACATTTTTCATATCTTTGTCAACGTTTGTGGGCGGAAAACAGCTCTACACTAATATTGTAGTGTAAAATCAATATTCATGTGGTTGTAAATGGATCCCACGGATTAAATTGATATGTTCATGATGTAAATTCTACATAATACACCGATTATTGGCTCTGATGATCAAAAACGCTTCGAGTGAAAACAAAATGAGAATACAGATCACTTCCATTTTTCATTGCTGGACTCCACGGGTAGCTTTAGCGTAAAGTTGACTCGCGCGCTATATGCAAATGTACATGACCCCTTTTCAAGAACCTTTGCATACAAAGTTAAGAATAAACAATCTAAATTTCTTTCGCAGAGTACCGTCTACCCCCGATTTTTTTCTCTCTCTCCCTCGAGGGACCTGTTCCATACAAGCTTGTCAGCTTTTCAGTATTAAGGTTTTTCCCACTAAACTTAGGAAAATTCTGTAAATTGCATATATATATATATATATATATATATATGTACATATATATATACATATGCATATATATATATATATATATATATATATATATATATATATACAGGGCTCGACACTAACGGTGGCCCGGTGGCCCGGGGCCACCAAAAATGAAAGTCGGGCCACCAAATTTCAAAAAAGGGCAAATTTGGTGGCCCGCCTCGGGCCACCAAAATTTTTTGAAAAGTATGTCAATAAATTCGTAACTTTTTGCGCCGGAAATTAGCAGTTAAGTTTGTTCAAAGGATGGATGAAAAGGACTGAATGAATGCCTCAGAGTGAGTGTTGCAAGTTTGTTGAAGTTTATTTATGAGTAGATATGTCCAACTTCTAATTCTTACTATCATAAATCGTAAATATTTGACTCATTTAAAAAAAGGACTTTTAATGTTTTTTATTGGGTTTTTTTTTCAGGACACCAAATTTTTCTCTCGGGCCACCAAAAATTTGAAATTTAGGATTTTGGTGGCCCCATCGGGCCACCAAACAAAAAAGTTAGTGTCGAGCCATGATATATATATATATGTATATACCGATACACACTTTATTTTCTGTTCTGCCTCTCCAATTCTTTTAGGTCATGATTAAAAACATTTAAATTTTTAGGTCATGATTTAAAAACAATACCTTAAGATTGTATATATCAGTTTGTGTCTACTTACTTCAAAACTGGTAATCTTTACTTGTCATCAACTTGTAATAACTTTTTTTATTATTATGTGTAAATCATTACCAGTTATGTTTAAAACTTCCATGTGTACATTTTGTGTAATTTTTATTAGTAAAGTGGATATAAATGTTAATGAACCTAAAATCTCAACTCATAATATTTTGAGGTTGTCATGATATGGGGACTTATACTGAACTACTGTGACTGTGCTTCTGCCGTTTAAAAACATCGCTCTAATTAGTGATATTATTACAACTTCACTGCCATAAATAGATTTCATTCACATAATTTTGTGAACACATGGCATACACAAGGATTTTATCAGTTGATTCTCACATAATACTCGCAATTTCCAAGAAAGTAAATTATATAACAACTTACACACTGCGTCTGAGCAAGGGTACCATTGATTGCCAAAATGAAAGAGACTAACAGCAGGTTTCTTTCCGGGGAAAAGGTCAAAATGCAGTGAGAGGAATGTTTGTAATGTCAAAGACTTCTGTGCCATGATAACGAAGGAGATAACGAAATCATTTCATGGAGGAGAAGAAGAAGACGGAGATTGTAAACACACACACGCACACAAACACAGTTTGATCAGATACAGATACAGACACAGACACACCTCACACACACACACACACACACACACACTAATATGAGTTCTGAACACAATATCTTGGCGCCACACCCCTTACACAACAGTCATGTCGAGCCAACTATTTGCTCTGCGATACCCGGTATGCTAACTCGATAAGACTAGAATGCAATTCCTTGAACAAACCATGACATGCAATATAACGTGCCGACGACGCCGTGCATGTACGACGGTGGATAACCCTAATGATGCCAAAGAATAATGCCTCTTTATAGTGTAGCGATCAATCATAGTATCATGGACTCACATAATAGAAATTCAGGGCATTAACATTTGTATCAGTATGTGTCCTTTTAGTGTATGGGTGTTTTTGCTTAACAGAGAGAGAACGAGAAAAGAAAACCAATCAGAGCAGGAATAAGGAAGCTTCTCTTCTTGACTTCTTCGGCAATATATTTCATTGCTTCGCTACCTTGATTTCCTTTAACTCTGTGTCTCTCCTTATACTGTTTAAACGGTTCAAAGAATGAATATTTTCCATCTTTGCCCAGAATGGAGAATGGAGATCGAGTTAATATATTCAAATTGGACAAGTAAATTGCTTAGACTTCTGCATGAAACAAATAAGGGACATTGACAGCATACACGACGCAGCCAATCAAATCACTTGGCACTGTATAAGACGTTCTGTATATTTTACGCAGTCTCTGGCAGTAGTGGCCGCTTTGCCTCTGATTGACAAACGCGCGCGGGGCGTGCGCGACCTGCACTAATACTGTTTATTTATTCCACTCATTATCAGCGATGATACGATCTTTAAAGCCGCTAATGCGTTATGCATTAACTCGGTGGAGTCGGCGTTTGTGAACATGACGTCACAGGGAATCAACCTTTACATGCGGATTTTTCTCTCAATCCGTTATCTTCATATCGTCGGACTTATGCCACCCCCCCCCCCCTCCCTTGTAGCGTAGTGCGACGTTGGCTTTTGAAGAGATTGGTAAGGAAGCTAGGCACCAATTCAAGAAGAGGTCGTGGTCGAAACAAAAGGAAAGAGCAAAAAGTCGTCAAAATTTTATGATATTTCATCACCATGTGATTGCGATATTATGTGACCTTGATGTTCATGCACAAAGAAATGCTTAAAAACACCCTCCCCCCCCCCCCCCCACACAAAAAAAAAAAAAAAAAATGCAACCACCGAATTTGGCCCTTCCCGGGCACGTTAGAAATTTGATGAGTAGTTTGACATCACGTGAGCGATTCAGCTGTGCCATATACATGATATATTCTTTGATTCCATCCTAAGTCTGTGTTCTTTTTGTTTTTATCTATTCCAAGCTATTTCCAAAACCACATTATGGTTACTCTAGTTTGCACATTTTGGTATAATAGCCAATATTCGCAACCCTGCCTACAGCCATGATTCATGATGACAATTTCATGATCATTCTCGCCACCAGCCTTTGGAAATTTCACTGCACACGAAGGGCAGGTATTGAGGTTTTTTTCACCATGGTAGCCTCGTTAATAGCCGTGATCAGTGATCTATACAGGCCTACGTTTGAAGTTGTTAAATTGCAATGTTATACCACTTGCTATATATTCAAGAATGATTTAGGGAGGTACTGGTAATGATGGCGATCGCATGGTATTTACAATTTGTAGTTCATCTTTAACGTGTCTGAACAAAGGCTAAAGAGCCTTGTGCAGGGGATGACTTACCCGCAATTTGTTCTTCTGTAAGCTGATCTGCCTGTAGGAAGAAAGGAAATGGAAAAAAAAGATAAAGAAAAGAAAAGAAAACGAAGATTTTATGAGCATCAAAATCAATACACGCAAATTGCAGGAGCGAGAGAGAAATAGGGTGTCATGGGGGTGGGGGAGTTGGCTCTTGTCAAAAGAGACATTCGAATACTTATAACTATTGTCTCTTTACATTTACTCTTTTATCGAGACAGTTTCTTGAGCAGTCTTTTTCACGTGTAGAGCTGGCGTAAACGATATGACTCGAACAATGCGCATTTTTCTGTGTTCTCTTTCTTTTTTGAAGCTCTCGCCCGATCTTTACCTCCGAGCGCCAAAGATGGGTGTTGAATAACCATGTGCATTGCATGACAAAACCACGTCCACCTTCACCTGCCATTTGAAATACCGCCTCCGGCAAATCGAGAGGGAAATAGGAGCAGAATCGATGCGCTCAGGAGAGCCTTCTTTTCTTATTCTAAAATCCGTGACAAGCCCATTGGAGTTGGCTGTTCGAGGAGTGAATGTGCACGGAAGCCAAAGAACACTGGTTCATTGCTCCATGAAGGAAAATCATAGAGGAAGTAAACGATGTTGAATGCGTACGCAATTTTTGTAATTTTTGACGGGATGGAAGTGTATCATGATTACAGGCGTAAATTACTCTTGCACAGATTAAGTGTGTATGTAGAGATATACTACATTGTATATCCTCCGAGTAATATAATATTGTAGATATATCGCTGTATGTGTCTTTATGTAAAAGTACCTTATATGAATTTATGTATCTTATATGCATGACTTACCCACAGTTGTAGGGATTTCATGTCTTTGAAAAAGCGAAAGTTTGCTTTTGGTTTCCTCGGTCCGTTGCATTCTTTTCTCATTCTCATTCTCTCTGTTCATACTGTTTACGCAGTTGTGCCTCAGAGCGCATCACATTCCCATGATGTATATTTCTCCTACTTCTCAATCTTCTTACTTTCATAGTTTTTCAATCCATACTTACAAATCTAGAAAAGGTTGCACTCTGTAATCTCGCCTCTAATCCTTTGAACACGTGTTTCTGTGTAAGCTTATCACGGCGAATAATAGAGCAGGTCATTTCTCGCTAGCTTATAATCATGTTGGATAGGAATGATGTATAGTTGGCTCATTTCCATTGTTCGTTCAAAGTGAAGATTTCTCTAAATCAAAGACTTAATTACTGCATGCTTTCAGCTGTCTTGAAAAGTATCAATGGACCAAAACTCTTTTGCTCTTCTCTATTTTGACTGATAAAAGAAGAGCAATCCGAGTTTATTGTTCTGGACTCGCGAAGAATTATCATTGGGTTTGGCCCAGGAGGCCTTAGAGGAAAAAACAGTGTGTAGATGAATATTATAATGGAAAATGACTTTTGTCGTTTAATCCGTATAATACCTAATGACACAGACCACGCCCTACCATGTGACATTGGTCATTCTCTGTAAAACAGTATCACGAGTGTCTGAAGTATATAATATATGGTAAAGTCATGAGATCAGGGGGCATTCCGTCAAGCATTTTCTATCTGAATTCCTTGCATCTGATCGGCTGAGAGCAAAATAAATTTGTCAGAAAAAAAAATCTGACAAAACGCTCGATAAACCCCCCTCCCCATCTTCCCGCAGGGTGTAGAAACATGACCGGTTAAGCGTCTAAGTGCCGCTGTATCTCCCTTTCTCTCTCCCCTGGGTCTCTCCCCAACCCCCTCCTCTCTGTAATATTGGAAATTTACAGGAAGGTAACTGCTTGTATCAAAGTCCTTTTATTTTTACATCGCCTAGAGCGATACTCCCTTTAACAATCACCTAATGATTTATAGATCTCATTTTGAACCAGCTAATCAATAAAGGCGTCATTGAAGCGTGTCATATTCGTTTCCATATACGCCTTTACAAACGCAGAGCATAACACAGTATCATGACCTCGGCATCTATAAAAGTGCACAGAAGTTGATGAAATATGAATCTAAGACGTGCAATTGAAATGGCTCTGCTCGCAATGCTTATCACACTACCACTATAGCATACTGCTATAAGACCATAACGGTATACATATTATTATACATAATGTGCAGCTCGTCACCGAGTCATCTCATATTCTAAACCGTCCTCCACATCACAGTTTCATGTGAGTGTCATTTATCCCTAGACTGTAGGGGCACTTCCCGTAATTGGGCAATGACTTCTAATTGATGGCAACACGAAAAATACACAAGGGCAAATGCATGGGATACGACACTGTGGTTGCTGACTATAATAGCCACCGATATATACACACAGAAGACTGCGCGTCCATGATGTATTGAAGACAAACACCTATACAACAATCAAAATAATTGTAATTATAATCTTCTCATGATGAAGACGATAACTGACGATATTGGATGAAAGTTGTGTAATTGGTAAAAGAATCATCTAGATATTTGATGATGAATATGCAGATGTCTGTTACCTTTCACTTTACATAAAGTTGTGTGTCGAAAGAACAGTACTATTGAAATAGCCTTACAGCATTTACATGTAGGTATTCATCATTGCACTCTTAAGGTTTTGCTGTATCTAAGAGCTTAACATTCATCATACAAAATACACTAAATGAGGTTCGCTGTATGTCTCTTTTTGTTCTGAACATACATGTAAGTATATATATATATATATATATATATATATATATATATATATATATGTATAAACACATATGCGTGTGTGTGTGTGTATGTATGTGTAGGCGTGGGCGAAGAGTTGGGAAGAAAGAAAGAAAGAGAGAGATATAAACACTAAAGGAAGGGATCGTGTGGATAGACATTTTAGGCATAGATAGATATCGTATCGTCTGCAGTTGATGCACATGCTGGGAGCATTTGTATATACGAGTATGTGGCAGAAGAAACGGGAGCATTGATTCTCATGAACCAGATCAATAATACTTATTTGGTTTGGGGGTTTCTATATCAAATACCAGGACCTGCAACAGGCTGGGAGCAGCTGCAGTATATAAGAGTATTGATTTTTGCGAGTGCGTGTGTGGCAGAGAGAACAGGGTGGGCGTGAAGACAAAATAGCAATTACACCTATTGGATTTACACACTTTGTGTGTGCAATGTCTCCCCACGAATCGATTAGGAAGGCATGGGACAGCAACATGCTTTTGAAGGAGAAAAACAAAAAACACCCAAGAACTTTTGAGGCAACATGGTGAATGTTTTACCAGCTTACACCCTCTACACTGCACATCAATAGCTTGTAATGAGGAGGCTTTCACGCCATGAGTGCTGGAACGTGTGTTGAAACAATAATTGTGATGTGCATGGGCAAGGAGGGTGGATTATGATCATATCGTACTTAATGATTCGTCGGTTACCTACTCGGTGTAGGAAATATTCTTTTACACGGCGGATACTCTATACCTTTCCATTATAACCATCTTATGACCATATGAATACACGATAAACGTTCGAGCCCATAAAAGTGATATGAAAGTGATCATTAACAAGTACTCCCTCCTCGGGTGAGGGGAGTCAATGCGCTCGCAGCAAGTTGTTATTGATCATAATTTATTGAGTGCCGTCCAAGTCAAAACTTGCAGCCGCAACCAATGAATTAAGTATATACGTCCGAGGATGTTCCCTAGATAAGACATTTCTTATTGTAATGTCATATTCTCTGTTTGCAATTACAGTCTCTGTTGTAAGGCATGTAGCATGACTTTGCAGTATTTAGTGAAAAAAAAAATCCTTGGCAAATATGAGGGGAAAAGACCCACCACACACATGACGGACAAGTGCAAAGACACCAACTGGCGCATAGCAACCGAATTATTTCAAAGGATAAAGTTTAATGCTTCAGCACTATCGGAATTAAAAAAAAAATTATGTGATATACAATTGTAGACAACTGAAATCACGGCATAAAACAATAAATGTGGAATAGACTTACCATTTTAAAACTGTAGGACGTGACGTGAGTCGAAGACGCCAAGAAGAAGCTACTAACAAAGCGCAGTGGAGAGCAAGGTGGAATAGTCGCTCGTTATGATTCTTCACGACCTATAGCTCCACGCCAGTTATTTTCCCGGAGAACGCACGCGGCGAAAGATACCCATAAGCAGTACTTGTCTGTTATATATTCACTTACTGTATGCAAATACCCCCCATAAATTATTCAAGATCTAATCTCGCTGTGCGACGAGTGCCGTACGGTCTTATGTTGGTACCTATGAGGGTTCTCAAGAGTGCATGTGCGAGTGTTTGTGTGTGTGTGTGTGTGTTCTGTGTGTGCGTGCCTTTGTATGTGTATGCGTGTGTAAAATGCGATATAATGCGTGTTGATGTATATTTGCTCGCTTTGGTACGTTTTTTTTTTAACGGTACTTTACGTTTTTATTTCATATCTTTGGCTTTGCCATGGATCCTGTGTGCAACACATGGTACGACCCTCTGTTGCTGCGTTCTCTCTTCTCATCCACGGAAATACATATTCATCAACTGATAAATTTGATGAACCAGAAATAAAAAAGGGTTTCACTAATGTCTATTTCTCTCGGACATCAGTTATGGGTTTCCAAGGGGACGTTCTTCGATTGTTTGTTTGTTTGTTCGTTGTTGTTGTTGTTGTTTTTTTTTTGTTGGGGGGGGGAGGGGAGGGGGTAATTCTTTGGGGTAGGGTGGAGTACACTATTCAAGGAACTTCAGTGATCATTACCTTTTATCATACACACCAATCAGAGACACGTGTTTTCTGTTTGTCCTTATTTATTGAAATATAGTCACTATCGCATAAAGAGGTTACCAATTGAGAACTAGGCACGATAGAATATTGAACATACAAGCGGAAAAGAAGGAAAGATCAAAATAAGATTGTTAGAAAGAGAGATAGAAGTATTATGATAGCAGGTGGGGATATTATGCAAATGAAGAACGCGCGTCTTTAGAGGATCTCGATTTCTTTACAGTAAATGTCACCGCCTTTTACGTCAGCCACGTAATCGATATTATTCCTTGCATTATTTCTTATTTTCTCGGTCATTTTTCTTTTTTCGAGGGGAGGGGTGGTATTGAGTGAATTTATCCGTATCGAATAAATCAGAAATTTCTCTTGTAGTCTCTGTTGAGATGGAAAGGCAATCACGTACCACAAATAAAAGATGACGCTAACGAGAATGATATTAATTGCTTGAATTTTGTTCTTTGTTAGTGAGTTCGCGTGTTGTTATTGTTTTTTTTCTGCACTAAAGACAATATGAAAGACATCTAGGCAAATGTGGGAGTCGTTGTTTGCGTAAATTAGCAGCTCAAGAACAACGGAAAGCGTAACTTGCACACAGTGGTAACAACGTCATATTTAAACTACAGTAAAACATTAACTATGAGTTAGATGATTGTGATCTTTGATCATTTAGACTTATAACGTGTCATTAATACTTCACGTCACTGACCGCGCCTCTTAACGTAACGTGTAGCTGACGATTGACTACTTGAGATGATAAAGTCTAATCGAACTTGATTTACGAGCATGACTGACTGTATGGATTTCTTCCTCCCTCTGCCATATTTTGTAATTGTATTCCTCCAGACGTGATCTTCGTGATTAGATATACAAACAGTCTACACATTTTCTCTCCAAAGGCAAACATATCACCGTTGACGAAAAAAAGAGGGCTTTAGATCCGGATACAAAAAAAAAATATCTCTCTGATCTATTATCAAAGAAACTGTTTACCCTTTCAAATATCATGCTTGCGTTTGTTTGATGTAGTTTTCATTTGTATGTATATCACCGTTGACGAAAAAAAGAAGAAGAGGGCTTTGGATCCGAATACAAAAAGTATCTTTTTGATCTATTATCAAAGAAACGGTTTACCCTTTCAAATATCATGCTTGCGTTTGTTTGATGTAGTTTTCATTTTTACAGCTTTTATGATTCCAAAAATAATGATAGTAGTGACGATGATGATGATGATCATGATGATAATAATAATAATAATAGTAATAATAATTATAATAATCATAATAATAATGATAATAACATTAATGATGATGGTGACGACAGTAATAATAACAGTAATCGTGCTTTCTTTTAGAACAAACAAAGACGCTTACACGTCTGTGTATCATTTATACGGAACGCACTTTACCCGTAATTAAAAAAAAAAAAAATCAACCCAGCTTTGATATGATTTTGATTCTTCGGCATCAAAAATCTGAACATAAACATGGTAAAACGTCGCACCTATTCTATGTAATGGAAATAAACATTGTAAAAAGTTATATGCAGTCAGGAACTTGTGCACATTGATGAAAGATTTCGCTTAGTGTATTACAATTTAATAACTGATTTAAAACTTGCATGTATATATGCATTCTAACAAGTTATTGCATTCTAAGAAATGTTGATTGTATGGAAATTTCCAAAGAAATATATTTCCTTTATTTAAGCCATAAACTTTCATCAAGATGAAGTAATATTTTGCTTTCTAATGCGTAGATTCCCTATTCATACACGTGCACGCTCACATACACACATACACGTGCGCGCTCACATACACACATACACACACGCACATGCTGTCCCACACCTAATCAGTCACTCATACAAGAAACTTTTAATCCAAAATAGCCTGACGGTATTGTGACATTATTGAAATTAATGAACAAATATTGAAAATAATAAACGTTGCAGACTAGGCATTAGATGAGAAAAAAAAAACCACACACACACACAAAGCAGAATAGTTTCCTGATACACTGAATGACTTGAAAAATGACCTGAATGAAGGTCTTTTTCCCATTAGGTATACCTACCGACTTTGATTTAAGAATAACTCGTTTACACAAATAATACTGTTATTACTTTCAACCATTCCTAATATGAATATATATATATATATATATATATATATATATGGCCTATACATTGTATATATATATATATATATGCAATATTATTTTGTAAGAGGAAGAAGGGAAAGTGATACATGAAATCGGAGTGATAAATCATTGCCTAAAACTGCGATCTAAAGACGCAGATCAACAACGAATTCAGCGTTATTAATCGCGACCACTCGTCTCGCGAGCCTACTCGAATAGCCACCGTCGCATGTCATTACCATTTTGTGCAAATTTTCCACGACAAAATCAAGAATTATTTTTCTTCGTTGACTCCAGTAATATTCCTGTTTAAAAATCACCAAATCTTCACTCCCAGCATCCAAGGCGGGAAGCAGGCGACGGATATGCATCTCTGATTGGTCCATTGATCAACTGCAATGCGACATTTGCTACACCGCAATCCTATCCCACAATGCACTCACTGACGTAGGCCATCGTTTTGCCGCAATGCGCATAAAACCCCGCCAAAGAGAGAAAAGCATTGCATGTATACACGACAATCATAATCCGAAGGAATAGACGGAAGGGCAGCGGGGGGTGCACGCATGTGTGTTGATGGTGGCGTGCATCCAATGCAAAAGCGACTCTGCATCTGGGATTCTTGGTGAGGAGGCAGAGTGGCGGAAAGAGTGTACGACTCTGACATGTGTGGCATTAGATGTTAAACGAGGCCGGCGGTCTCAAAATCACAGATGGGAGATGCGACACTGTTCCATTGCACCCCTCGCTCTCTTTCTCTCCGCCTCTCCCCCTCTCTGTCTGTCTCTCTATATCTTTCTTTGCCTTTCTATACCTCCTTTTTCCCTCTATCTCCCTCTCTCGTCCGTGTTTGCTCATTGAGCGAAAATTCAATATGACCTAAGCTTTTTCGAACACTGATTATGTGTTGACTTTAGACCCTCTTATCTCTATTATTACCGACAACTGAACGCTTGAGGTTCTATATTTGCTCCATCTGAGGTTTCGTACCTTCGCGATATAAGAACTGGGAACTTTGCGTACTGAATCTATTTTTTCTAAGTTTGCGATATAGGAAACATACACACACACACAAGCTGCTAGCGTACAATGTCATGCGCAAAAAGTAAAGTAAGTAAAAAAAAAGTCCTTTAATCTTCAAACTACGAATGATTTTAGTAATCATTCGTGTGGTTGTATTTTCTTCAATTAAGTATGTAATCATTCATTGGCGGAATGTGTGAAATACTCAGTACCATTCTACCATGACTAAAGGGTGCATGTGTGAAATAGGAAGAGAGAAAAAGTTCGAAAATGTAAACAACTTGGTGAGTTGTACATGGATGCTATCTTGTCACCACAAAGCCCCGTATTTCTCCAACGCTGCGATTCTTGTCTTACTTTGAGTGCAGCCCTCTAAATGATAAAGAATTCCCTTTTGTCTTGGATGAGATGTCTTTGTGAATTATTAATTCATATTCGGAAGAGGCAACAGAACTTTGACATATACGCCACGTCAATTTTGATGCACAAAGACGTAGGGGTATTATTTGAAGAGCTCAGTTGTAAATAGGAGCTATATTTAGAATATCATTACCCGTATAGTGACGCCAACTGCAAAGAAATGAATATAGAAGCACAAACAACTACCTGAATTGTACAAAGTGCTTCGCATATTTATTTAAAAAACCCATATAACTTTTTCATCATTCATCACATGTTTCTGTGACAAGTGTCTCCTTATTTACCCCTAATTGTGCAAAATTCAAAGTGTGTTGTCGCGTTATAAGCAGAAAGAATGTAGTTTTAGCTCTCAGAAAATGATATATGTTAAGAGAGCGAATGAGAGGGACAGAGAGTATGGAGAGATTTAAGGGGAGAAGCAAACTAATGTCTGCATTTATTATCCTGAAGAGAGCATATTTCGTGAATCAATGTTTCAAAACAACAAAACAAAATATCTAAGTTTAATTGTACTTCCCATCCTTAAGAATCAAGAATCAAGAATAAATTTCATGGCAACACGTTTCCAGTATAGAGCCAGGACTCATGAACAGTTTGAATGACAAAGTACAATTGTATATTCCGAGATTTGAATGAAACATACTCTTGATATACGTACGGCTGAATAAGCTATTAATGAAACATTAGATTGGCTCTGCGAAGCACCTCATCTCTCACTACTATACGTTGCATTTTGACAAACCAGGAAAATGGTTGCGAATTGATAAATTTGGCAAGAACTTCTTCCTAAGTGTTAACAAAGCAACGGTCATTGCGAAAGCAATCATTATTGAATATCGCTATCGTGTATCACTCTGGGTAGGACAGACAGGAGAAAGACAGGGAAAATGTTTCAGGAAAGATCTAACGCAACGCAAGCTCCTTCCAAGCCAGGCTCGTCATGATACGGTTAGTACAGTGACCAGTGCTGACTAATAAAGAACGCCAAAGTTCTTTTACGAAGAACCAATTATCCGTAGCATACAACCACCAATTAGCGCATCGTCTTCTGGTATGCTCGGAACGCCGAGATAAGCCTCAACATCAAACGGCAAACCACGGTTGCGCCATATCGCACCAGCGCGGGAGTAAGAATGCGCACTGTGAATCCATCATAGGATGTTGTTATCACGTCGTTGACGACGAAGAGGATGGAGAGAACAGTCTTCGACAAATTTGGAATTCCGCATCCATCCAATATAACGCTGAATATCGGGAGACAGTGCTTTCAAGTTGAGACGAGCGTTCAGCCATCAATTTTGTTTACATAGTAACGAATTCACTAAGCCGTTATACTTGCGAAAGTGATTGACGCTTTTCCGAAGAAAAAAACAAAAGTGGGTTCATATCTTTGGAAGATAGAGAACGTTACTTTCTCTTGCTCTCTCTCCCTCGCTTTCTCTTTTATGTGTATGCACAATGTACCTGTATTTATCAGATACATATTATGTTTATATATACATACATGTGATGAACATAATAATAATAATAGATACTAATAATTATATATATATATATATATATATATATATATATATATATATATATATATATATATATATATATATATATTATTCACACAAGCATTTATTTGAGTGTGTGATGTGTGTCTGTGTTCGTGTTTGTATCATTATGTCATGTTTATTGGTTCCATGAGTCTGTATCTAAAAGTAAAGCTGGAAATAAAAACTCATCAGTAAAACTTTTCATGCTGTAAAAGAAGATGAAGGTGAAAAATAAAGAAAAAAAATCAAATGCGAACAGAATGTGTATGTTTGTGTTTGTGTGCTTGTGTGTGCGTGTGTGTTTGCTTCTTTTGTGTATGTTTCCTTCTGGTGCTCTGCGTGTATTAATGCCTGTAGTGAAGAACACCTAATAATCATCGAACAACGCTCTTCGATAATATTCTACTCTACTTTTCCTCCCATACAATTCCACAACTTGATATCAGAAGGAAGAGTGGAGGAAGAGGGGTGGGGCTTTATACTGCCAGACGTCAATATCAATTCAAAATAAATCTTCTTACAAATATCTTGTGTCTGTATATCCTCTACAATTCCCAGAACAATGCAGAAACCTGCATGACGTGATAAAAAATGTCTTTCAAGCGTTGGTTCCCTTGGCAACCACAAAAATTTGTGTTCCACTGTGACTCGATTGGTTTTCAACTTGCACAAGAGGAGGTCTGCATCAATCAGGAATTTATAGCGAGAAGGCACTGAGAAGCTGGAAAAGAAATGACAACGATACGAAATTAAAGAATGTAGTGCCCAATACTCGAGGACCCCCCCCCCTTCTGTTCACTTCACGTATTTTTCACCGCCAGTTATGACAGTGACTATGGTAGGAGAAAATTGAAATGAACAAGCAAACGCACTGTAAAGCCAGAGGACTTGATTCCAGCAAAGAGCAGGAGATGGAGTACGGCTAGCGGCTTATGGTGGTCTTTGAACTTGCATGGACATGCTAATGACTAGTTTTGTATCATCAGTATTATTGTGTTTTTAGGGGCACAATGTGGAAATATCGATACGTTTTCTTTAATGCAAGATCCCTAGGATAAGGACTTTGTGTGCGTTTCAGTCTAGAAAAATTTGTATTATGTATTATGTATTATATATATGTATATATATATATATATATATATATATGTATATATATATATATATATATATATGTATATATATATATATATATATATATATATATATATATATATATATAGAGAGAGAGAGAGAGAGAGAGAGAGAGAGAGAGGTTCACCTCTACCCGAGTTCAACTTAACCTTCTTCAAAGACAGGTCGTTCATTAAAAAACAAAACAAAACAAAAAACAAAAAACACTGACACGCATAAAAAACCCACACAGACTCACATGCAGAGGCAGACACACCCCCACACTCAAAACGCGCATAAAATAGGCTTATACTTCACAAAGAGAAAATCCAAGCTTCTGTTGAATGATGGTTCTGTTTTTTTCTTCATATGAACTTTGGCAATAGTCCTTGTCGTCTCTTCAACAGAAAACAAGTATACCACACGCACACACATACAGAGACACACACGCACAACAAAGGAGGGACACACACGTGCTCACGCACAGAGTCCTATTAAAGTGCATGTTACTTGAACCTCAGAGGGATCACCTAGTTCTTTCAAAGCTAGTGCACACAAATTCATGTCATCAGTAATTTGCATTGCTTTATCCTGCTTTATCATATTTCTCCCTGTTACTTACCTTCTTCACTTAACCAGCTAGAGTAGATAGTTTTGTTTTCTTGCTGCTTGGTTTGTTTTTCTTGTTCTAGCACATCATCTCGTAATTGAGTGTTTCCCACTTTCTTATAGTGTTTTGAGCTGGGAAGCCAGATGTAGATCAAAGATCAAGTAACTATGTTGTCACCTCCCACATAATAATATCATCGTATAAATTCACTGTACTATATGCAGACGGAGAAGAAGTCTGAGCTGTATGATCTGCCCCTTTCAGGAACACCGAGTTCGACAAGAATTGTAATCTGTGGCGAAGAATGACCCTTCTTGATGGTGATGTGGAGGGAGGAGATAGGTGGCATACGGAGGAGGAGGAGGAGGAGGAAGAGGAGGAGGAGGAGGAGAAAATACTTCTTTTTCATCGGTAACACAATTACAAAATACGATTGCATTCCAGTTCGTCCGTAAGTATGTATATCGTGTGCATGTGTGTCAGTTTTCATTCGATTTTCATCTCGTAATACTCTAACATTTGTCAGTTGTTGTTGTTTTTAATTACAACGCCGTATTTTGTCACTAAATGAACGTTAATTTCATTCTGGGAATTACAAACCTTATTTCATTTCTGGATTAATGAACCTTCGGAATGAGGAACCTTATTTCGTTTTCGAAATTGCAAACCTTTAAGGAGAACCTTCGGAATAACAAAGCTTGTTTTATTTTCGGAACTGTGAGCCTTTGGAATAAGGATCCTTCGGAATGACAAACCTTTGGAAAAACGAACAGTAAGCGGGGATAATTGTTATTCTGGTATTGTTTTTTGTTCACATAATGAGCTTCAAAGATAGCCAAAATATTTTTTTTCGTGTTACGAATGTCTTTTAAGACAGAACGAGATGTAATTGACCTAAATTATTGTCCTTTAACTGATTCGAACATGAATATTGTTATTTGATATTCATCACTTCAGTTTTCATGACAATGTATGATTACCATTTATAAGGTTCCACAATTATTGTTTATTTCTCTCAATATATTTTGATTGCTCATGAAGCCTTATTCGTTGTTACCAAAGAAAGTAAAACGTCCTCGTCGAAAAATGAAATAAAATTTGAATTGAATATGTCGGAAGAGCGAAATTCACAAAAGTGCGTTTCCTGACGGCCCTTCGAAGGTTTCGAACGCTGACCCTCTGCAATCAAAGGGCCAGAGTAAATCAATAATCTGCACACATACTTGCTTTCATTCCCTCCCTCCGTTCAGCCTTCTGACAAACAGAAAACAAAAGCTCATATCATAAAGATTGTTTTTTGGATTCGTTGATGTCGCACTTATGTGCATATGAAATTGAGGACAATCAATTTAAACTTGTGTGTCACATATGGTTTGTCCAATGGGCATTTGGTTTTTTTTTTTGTTTTTTTTTACATGGTCTTTATCGACTCATGTTCATCCACTAGTGATTATCTAGTAACCGAAAGCAAATATTCCTTTGATAAACTGGGTCTGTTTGTTGTTTGCATCACGAAGCTACTTTATCGTTGCGTATTCAATATATTCTCTATTTGCTCGAAGCATATGGTTATATGTTCATATACCTACAGACCAAGTTTCATAATATGTTCGTGACGCACGGACAATTGAACCGTAGTACCCTTTACATACACCTTTCATGAAGTAATAAAACTGCTTCGAAAGGGAGTACCTCCCCCTTCAGAAAACACGCGAATGTTCATACCATTGGAAATTGTGCAGTTGCATAGGTTGGCTTTCTATCCTCCTTTCAAGAAAGTTGCCATTTTCTAAATTTTCCATCATATTTCATATGTGTGAATAAAATATTATTATACTTTGTTATACACTTAAGCCTTCAAACTCTATATGCAGCGAGAGGATAGAGCTAAGTTCTTAATTTTCCTTATGATTTTTTTTAATACAAAATTAAGTCTACCATTTATGGTATCACACCATGTATTAAACACACACACACACACAGAATCAAAAACTAAAAACAAAACCCTCACTATACGGGTTTTCGATGAAAAACTTGCGGTAACCTCTGCCTCTACATAATGAATTTCACGAATTTCTGCAAGATCCAAATCCCACCCCTAATTTTTAAAGACTTTTTAGTAATAATCAACGCCAATGAGGTAATAAATTTATAATTGTGAACAATCTGAAACTCCTTTAAAGCACTGGATTTAATGCAATATATAATCAACTTCTAACGGAATATGATTTATCAAATTATTAAGCCTCTGGTCCATATTCGTAATTTTGTAGCTAACGACTGGACAAGTTACAAATGGCATGAAGCTTGATAACGTCATTCCTATTTTGTTTCAAATGACATGAAGATTGATAACGTCATTCCTATTTTGTTTTAAGAAAACCATCAATAAGTGAGTAATTACAGACCAATATCATTACGTACTCCATTATCTTTATAGACTCAAAAATTGTATAATTTGGCAATAAATGTCTTAAACAAACACAGCACTGAATAAACAGTTTGGCTTTCGTCAGACACACATAACATTCATCATTAACCAAACTGCTCATTCCAATGACTCGTCTCTTCATATACTGTTGGAATCTTTCTGGACCTCTCCGAGGCCTTCAATACCATAAACCATGAAATATTTCTCCAGAAATTACCTCGGTATGAGATTCGAGGAAAGGCCTTGAGGTGGTTCAGAAAGTACGTATCCATCAAACAGTCAGCAATATGTTAATACATGTATGAACGGTTCTTTTCTTCCAAGCAGTTTATATCTTGGTATCCCACAAGGCGGCGTTTTGGGGCCACTCCTCGTCCGTACAGTTTCCGTATCATAACTTCGATGATTGTTGATTCAAGTTTATACTTTTTGCACTACAAAATAAGCACTGTCTACAATATGCTTTATATAACTGGTATCATGGTCTTATGATAAGCATTTTGGTGGCCCGTTCGGGCCACTAAAATACTTGAATTTGATATTTTGGTGGCCCGATATCAAAGGGAAACATAGCAAATAAAATATGATTTTGGTGGCCCGATATTATGTTAGTGGTCCCTGGCCATCGGGCCCTGTCGAGCCCTGATATTATCTATACTTATTTAATATACATTATTATTTTCTTTTAAATTACGGTTGTTCAGGGTCAATTTCCTGTACGATTTTGTATTTTCTTCATTGTACCGTCCCAATATGCCTTTCACCGGTTTGTACATTAAAAATTTGTATCATTTTGTTACTTTCTTGTTTATTTTCAGACTTATATGAATATGGCAGATAATGAAATGAAATGAAGTTCTTTTTTAAATTTCGATGTCCTTGACACAGAAATATGCAGGAAATTATCAGAATTGGAACGAAGCAAGATGTATACGAAACACATGAATCTACTTCAGTTCACTATCCCCTTCCGCACACACAAACGCACGCACACAAACACACACAAACAAATACAAACACATACACACACGCACGCACACTATACGCAACACACTCGCACTTCCTTGCCCAAAGTTGTGCTCGTGTGTGCTTGTTTGCTTGTTTTTAACATAATTATTAAATACCTCTATACCATGAAACCTCATCATTAATGATGATGCTAATCACAGTGCATTCTTCCACCACCTTGAGGAGGTTCGCATCCGATGGCGACATGTCGGAGACTAAAAACTTAATGAGAGTGGTGTCGACTACCTTAAGTCGTGAACTCTACGAAAGTACAGACCCTTCTTCCGCGCATTTCCTTTTCCCCTCCTCTGAGAGTGTACACGGCTTCCACATCCGACTTACGGTCCCAGCTGTGTCCAATGAGGGATAACGGGTGAAAAGCTACGCAGCCAAGGTGTCGAATTCATGATGCGAAGCAAAGGATGTTAAGAAAAATAAAACAAAAACAGAAACATAAGCAAGTACGAACTCAGTCGCATATACCGTGTTTCATATCCGCAAAGTACTGTGGTTAAGAGAGGAGACAAACTGAATGACAGACATATACAGACAGACACACACACACACACACACACACACACACACACACACACACACACACAGTGAAGATGACACTGAAATATCAAAGAAGAGCTGACAGAGAAAAGGCAGTCAAGTCAGTATAAATACAAAGAAGACGTGCCATGAAAGGTTTACTGTGTGTAACTATGAAAAGCGGCAAAAAAGAAAGAAAGAAAAGAAAATGGAGAAAAGCGAAGTGGACAACAAAATAAAAAATATGAAAACATTGCATCAGTTTGTACGGTCGCATGTTTGCTTGTATAATGCACGAAAGTGTGTGTATGTATGTATGTATGCATGCATGTATGTATATATGTATGTGGGTGCGATGTGTGTGTCTATTTGATGCATGTTCTTTTTTTTTCTCTCTCTCTCTCTACCATCAAGTAAAGGTTGCGTGCATGCAATGGTACATGCTTGCCCAACTTGGAAAATGGTGAACACCTACAAAGCGTCTTCAGTTTGATGTGCTGCTGTTACAGATCAAGCAATGACCATGAAAATAGTAAGAAAGAGAGAAATAAAAAAAAATCTACATTTCAGGAGGGCCTTCCATGAATTCGTATGTGCTAATTATTAATTTCATGAGCCTGCTTTTCCTTTTTTTTTTGTAAGCGCAGCCTTACGTCCCTGTAGCAGACTCCCGAAGGAGTAATGAGTGAGGTGTCAGAATGGAACCAATTTGCCACCTGCTTTCGTTTTGTGCACGAGAGAATTACACGGACGTGGCACAAACAGATAGGAAACGACGGAAAAGTAGGTCGAAACAGATGAAGATGAGTGTGGGAAGATAAATAGATAGAGAGAGAGAAAGAAAGAAAGAAAGAGAAAGAGAGAGGGAGATAGATATATAGAGAAGATAGAGGGCAGCAGAAAGAGAATAGAAATTATTTGGTGTATATTAGAATCATATACGTATAGTATATAAATAAACATAATTAAATTATATATATATATATATATATATATATATATATATATATATATATATCCCACATACAATCATTAACTGTCAGCCCCCTACATCCCTCTATGTGCATATGAAATATACATATATGTATGTATGTATGTATGTATATATATATATATATATATATATATATATATATATATAGGCCTAAACACACACATTATCATTATATATATATATATACTGTACATACATACATGTATATCGTGCTTTCTCCGTGATGTGACCAGAACTGTGTAATCAGTGACCTATTTAGTTACGCCAACTGTCATCTACAGAGACATTAAAATCCAAACATTAAACGTAAATGTTCTCTTACACTGATGAGTATGTAATTGCAGTCAATATAATGTTCAGAACAATTGTGTTTCTTATCAGGTATAAGTTTACGTTCCGTGTTATATTCTTACCTGTTGCCATATTTGTACAAGTAATGTATATAATATTTTTATCCTTTTCACTTTACATTTGATGACCACCGAAAGCTTGTCCTGTGCGCTTTACAAATAACCACTATTATTATTATTATTATTATTATTATTATTATTATTATTATTATTATCATTATGATTGTGAAAATGATGATGATGAGGAGGAGGAGGAGGATGATTATCATTTATATATTATATGACTGGTTTAAAAATACCGTGATGATTGCACGCGTGACCTTCAACAACAATGTATCACACACCAATGATATCACACTTGTATCTGGAGTACATGTAACTTTCGTGTGGAAATAGAAACTTCTATGAAAATAAAGCGACGTGTGCTAGATTACTAGTAGGTTCTGCGTTAACATGCATTGAGGCAAATTAGCAGAAGTTCGTAAAAACTGTATAACTATTCAAAAGAAGTTATTCAATCATGCAGGATATTAGAAATTATCGAACATAATATACAGTATATGCCATAATTTTGAATGGAGAGTACACGTTTACACCTAAAACGTGATATAAATCCTGTGAAACGAGTGATTATTGAAATATATTCTCAACAATGTAAAATATACCAGGCACACATATCTTTCTCTCGTGCGTCTGTATCTCCCCTTAGCTCTTCCGCGTAACAAGCACCGATGCCGTGCACACTCCCTACATTCCTGACACCATTTCTCGCACGCAAGCCCATTTCCCGGTTCTTCGCCACAAGGTCTGGTTGAGTTTGAAAATACGATTCGATTCGCTTCTTGACCTATTTTTTTAATCTATTTTTTTATATACTCCAAGTACAGAGTTAGATCTAAGTAGAGTCATAAGCTTCAAATGAATGGAGACGGAAAAACACAAGAAAATACACAATTGCTGACTGTTTTTATTCTGACTTGATGAAAAGATGAACTCACATGATTATACCGTTAAAAACGACTTCTCGATGAGCATCAGTGGTAAAAAAAAAATGGAAGAATGGAAGTTATGCAAAAATCAAAATTACCATAAGAAAACAAGCACCAACGACTAACTCCCTGTTCCTATAATTTTCTATACATAGAGCACAGTTACCCGCAAACATGGAAGATTTACTGTTGGGTGAAGACAAAGATCCAGTTAATCTATTAGCGTGGCGAATCCCGGCCATGTGTAACCATAGCTTATCAAAATGTACAGGAATTCGTAACGCAAATACTGACTACCTCCGTAGTTTCAATACACCATTAGTTTCAGCCGCAGCTTATTGTGTATGTAAAACAAAACCCTGTTGCTTTGTTCAGTCTCCGAGGCATTATTTTTAACCGATGCCATTCATCTCTCCCGTCTTTTGGAAGACTAAATATACATGAAATATGAAATCTTGATTTATGCATCTACCACCAAATTTGCTTTTTTGAATATGAATGAAATAAAGTCTTACTAAGAGTCTCAATGAATTGATTTCATTACGCCAACACGATTTTTTTCATAATCATTTTGAAATTGTGCATTCACCAATTGATTTGGAAACATAAAATTTTGTTTTATATATATATATATACAAGGTAAAACACGGAGTACAATACAAGATTGATTAAGTTTTCAACAATATCATTATATACATTTTCCATTGCACCGTTTTCAAGAAATATTTGTGCCACCTATTCATTTACATGTAGTAAGACATTTAATGTATAAAGGCACAGAAGATTTCTAGTATCATCATACTGCTTCGTCCAAAGGATTCGCAGAATGCCGTTCCTGTACAAGATCACCCTCCGCAGAAAAGGTGTCAACAAAAACGTCCGAACCGTAGATGGCGCTGTGCTGAGAAAAATTGAATTGATGGTTGACTTTGCAGGAAACTCGCGTAGGTGTAAAAGTAATTGCGCATCGAGGTATTTTGAGTCATGTAAATGGCATTTCTATAGGCAGGGTAGAGTTAGCCATTATTTTCGAGCACCGAAAAAAACAAAACTCCAAACAAACATGAAAAACAACATCTTGAAGCCGTCACAGTTCCAATTTCAGTCGACTTTCTGGACAAGACACAATAAGATCGATGAAGATGGATCTTCATACAAAAGCTTTCTGGCAGTGGAAGCGGAAAGCAATATGCACAACGTTCACGAGGGTGAGATGAAAGTCCAGGTTAACACGCTTGTGGGGGCGCACTGACTTGGGCGAATATTCACTTTGCGCCTTCCTCCGCCGCCTCGGCAGTGTCTGGCAGTTTCATATTGAAGCCCATCACGGCTGCAAATTCTGCGGGGTTAAAATGAAGAAAGAGAGCTTGAAGTTATCAGGAATATAATCTGCGCACATTAATCCGTCATTGATAGCTGTGATCTCGTCAAAACTACTTTCTAAAAATGCTGACAGGTCCTACTGGAGAAGCAAAAAGGGAAACAATCTGTTAATTGTGCTCACAAGATTCCTCGACACTCTCAGGGGGTGGGTGTTTGACTTTAGTGTTATTGAATCAATATCCAACCCATCTATTTATAGTTATATTGCCTACTCTTGCACTAACAGACATACAGAAACCATACGGGTGGATGTCCGAGATAAACGAGTGATCGAAAACTTCAAAGACACAGATCTGCTAATGACCAACCGATGAAGTACTTCATAGATATATTGAACACTATGTCCAATGACAGTATGACAAAGAATGCCCTATACATTGTACCCGAGGTTTCGAGTTACACATAATAATATCCAGAACAAACAACTGCTAATTCAAGGAGTTGTTTCACACTCCTAGCCTTCTACCGTTAAATTCTATTTACAAGTCAGAAGATGACGAAGATACTGAAAGATATGTGTTGAAATGCACAAGGCGCAGAAGAAAGAGGGCAAACTGGGGAGGGAAAAGGACACTCTCTACTATCTTTGGTAAAGGAGAAGATAACGAGAAGGGTATACAGAAACTTTTTTGTTTGGTTGGACACCCTATACTTTCTATTTCTACTCAACGCTCATTGGTACTTCAGCCATATCATAACTTCTGTCAAATTGTCTGACTTCCGTTGCCATTTCATCCATGCACAGACTGTTGTGATTTAAACGGGTGAAGAATTGTCTAAAGCTAGGGGATCTTTACTTCGTTTTGATTATTTTGACAAGCAGCACGTTGTCGCCACATTCTTCTACAGTATTTAGTATAGCAGATGACCCTGATGTTACAGTGACTGCCAAGTGGAAGAATGCATCACGGCAGAATTACTACGTCCTGTCAAAAAGAACCCAGAAGATCTCCCCAAATGAAGAATAAGTAAAGCGTTTCATACATCCATCCATCCATCCATCCATCCTTCCATCAACTTGTCTGTCTTGCTATCTATCTGTCTATTAATATTTCTAATCATGCACTGATATGGACGTGTATTTGCATGTTTCATACAAAGATCTAGGGGTATTTCATGAAGCGTTTTGTTTGATAAAGTGGTCGGACAAATTTGCTCTCAGCCAATCAGATTTTAATAGCTTATGTCAGTTTGTCAGAAAAAAAATGGGATCAAACGCTTCATAAAATGCCCCCCCCCCCCTAGTCATGAAAGGATATAGATACACTAATGTAATGTATATCAACACTGGACAGAATTCAAGAAATTAAAGTTTGACAGACGTATAACAGTCACTCTAATAATACAGATGACGCCTTCACCTTCAAATTCGATCTCCCCGTTGCCGTTGAGATCGAAATCGGACAGCATCTCGTCAATGTCCTCCGCGGGCACGTCTTCGGGCACGGACTCAAGGGCGGCCCGAAGTTCCTTAGTTCTACCGAGAGCAGATAAATGCACACAAAATGTAAAGTTGACAATTTCCACCCTTTACAGAGGTATAGAGGATTGATACAATAAGAAGAACAACGTTTATCTCTAACTGCCAAGAATTCCCTTCTTATTTTTGACGAAATAAAGCTTCAGGTCAGATATCTCAGGGGAGAAAAATTGACGTAATTTCCATTAAAAGTTGATCTAGGCAGGTTGATTTCTTGGTAGCCTTTTTTATAACCACCATTCCAAAGTGCAGCTGACATTGTGTGCAGGTAAGTTAGTAATGACGATGAAAGATTTATTTCAAAATGCGACGTAAAATCTGATGTAATAAAATGGTATGGTTATTTTATATTTTTCTTAATCCAAGACCACGTGTCGCAAACATAAACACCACTGAACATTAAAATTTTAGTTCCGTTCCTGTATATTTTACACTCATTCTTTCTTTCTTTTTCTCCAAGCCACAACTGTACTTGCTACAAATCTTACAATAATGAAAAGAACAGCATCACGTTGACGTATCATAGTGTGATCATAATTCATTGGGGATATTTCTTTCTTTCTGCGTACAACGTGGACATTTAAACTCAATGTAACGAGACATCCAGAAATTATGAAACTAAAATCACCTTTTGCATCTATTTACACAAACGTTTTTTTTAATCATCACGCAAGAACATGTTGCAAACACTTTCTAAACACTTTTCTAAACCGTGTCACTGGCTCTGACATGAAGACAGTAAAATCTTGACGAGGTAGAGAAATCCTACGTGGTGCATATTAAAGATAAAACTACATTAGATTGATGTCAATCAGGTGGTGGTTTTACCTCATGACACCAGTTCCTTCCTTGTCGAAGACGTTGAACACGTACTGGATATCGCTTGCCTCGTCTGCATGGCGAAGCTTTGACATGATCAGCAGGAAGTCGGTGAAGTCCAGGCTGGGTCCTCGACCTGAAGTTCGACACAAACGTACGCATGGAAGCAGAACCATTAAAGAGGGCGCCCTTTTAAGCCGGTTCGGAGTTACATTGTAGCTCATGTGCACGTGGGTATACCAGTTTACCAATGTCCTTTCTTTTTTTTTTCCTCAGTTGGTTTGGCACTCGTTTTCAAAGCAACACAATGCATAATTTTGCACGACGTTACAATTTATGAAATTCATGAGTCACGTTTAAACAAATGATGAACTTGCGTAGACTAGGTGGCCAGCACGGTCCGTCAATCAACACTTGGAAAAGAATCCAGTTCATTATTTTGCAATGACTGTATTAACGATCTTTTTCTATTGATATTGCCAAACACAGATGTTCCTGTCATTCTGTGAATGTGCTGACAAGCACCGCCTATAACGATTGATCGAATAATAATTACATCACAAATGCTTATCTCAGTGAATAAAAAAAAAAAAATAACTATATGCTCTGTGGGTATAACCTCTTTCTGCTCATGTGCGAAGTGGACCTCCGAACTGGCTTGTACAAGTTACTGTAACAACAGCAGAGACCAAATCGCAATAGTTTCTGCCTATACCTAGGTAGGAGACTTCAGAACTATAGAAGGACAAACGTTTGGCAGCGTTACAAAGCAGACTTTGTTTGCCAGAACTATTATGAGGGAGTGGCAAGGAGGGTGTGACAGAAATAATGAATGTTATTATCATTTTTCTTTCTGTCTTTATTTCATTCTTTTTAAAGTTTGCCGCGGTGTAACAGGAGGTAATATATTGTACGTCAGTCGGATATTCCGGGATCATCCGTTTGCGTGTGTGTGTTTCTTCCATTATTACGCAGTCTTCCTGGGAAAAACTTACCTATACTCGCCCTCCCGTAGCTTAATCTCCTTTTACGTTCTTTCAAGTGTAAACGCTTAGAAGCACTGTCGTTAACACAATACCAGTACATACCTGCCTGCCTTTGTATAGCTATTCATCCATCTGTCTACATACGTATCTATTTACTTATCTGTCTGTTCATAAATCTATTCATTTATCTATCCATCAATCAATTATTGCATGTTTTAGGGAGGAAAGCTGTGATATGCTCATTAATAGCTAATGATTGTTTTTTCCTCGGTATTTGGTTGGAATCTGGAGTAACTATAAGATTCACAAGGTAGAATAAACTTATTATTTTCTTTAAATGTAAGAACAAAAGTATGCAAACATGGGCGGGAAATTATGCAAACATGCGTGGGAACATGAACAAATAAAACTGTACAATCACAGATCAGGTAGTGACCTTGAGTAAAATATTGTCCAGTCACGAATATTGGTCCGTACCGCGGATATGGTTCCGTCAAGTGTAATGAGGATTATCATGGATACACTAAGATTGAAAAAACAAACAAAACAAATAAGGTACCGAGTAAATATTCCTACATGCCTACCTGACAGTGATTACACACGGTGTCTCACACAATGCGGAGACATCTTCACATCCACCCACTGAACTATATTTGGCTGCAGACAATCGATTGTTGTAATGCAATAATTGTTCACATCGCTTTCACAGGAAAACAAAGGGACTCAGACACAACACATACCATCCTTTGGGGCCGCAAAAATGCATGATTTGTGTTACGTTTATTTGTTTGTGTGTTGTGTTTTTGTTCGTTTGTTTTTTGGTGGGTGGAGGGGGAGGGGGTCATAGTTAGTATTCACACGGAATTGCTACCGTAAGCTACTTGGGAGGGGGCGGGTTTGTGAGCCGAGTCAATTCAGAGTCTCGGTTAAACGAGGTCTATGACTGCAATCTAATGCCCCCGTCACATAGACATCCCGGATCACCCGGACCACCCCGGATATGATCCGAGGAGAGATCCGTGTTGACGCCGGGAGGCGTGTTTTTTTTTAGACGGCGCAGATTGGGGACCCTAAAAATCTATTGGGGACCCTATCCCTAAACCTAACCCTAATCCTAATCCTAACCCTAACCATCAAACCCTAACCCTAACCCTAACCAAAAACCCTAACCCAACGTTTTTCCCATAGGTTTAACACGCGCCATGCCCCAATCTTTGCCGTCTTAAAAAAAAAACGCCGCCGGGAGGCCAACACGGCAACTTTTGGAGGTCAAAAACATCCGGCGTCATCCGGGGATTGCCGTGTTGGCAGAGCAATCCGGGGTGGTCCGTGTGGCTGCCGTGTAGCTGCCGTGTTGATCCGTGTAGCTGCCGTGTTGATCCGTGTAGATGCCGTGTTTGTCCGTGTAGATGCCGCGCTCTTCCGGCCTTATCCGTGTAGCTGCCGTGTTGATACCGTGTGTACAGTCATACCAACATCCCGGATCTCCCCGGACGTCCCCGGATCTCCCTGGATCACCGTGTAGATCCTTGAACGTCCGTGTTTATATGTGACTGGGGCATTAAGCTTTCACCTGAAGTCCTCGTGTGGGATCAGGTGACAATGAAATACCCCCTGTGTGTATTGCATCTCCATGAAAAGCTTTACCTCTCCTTTTCTTCCCTTTCCATACACTTAACCTATTACTAGTACATTACCTGTTCTCACAGAAGCGGATTGACTCGGTCCCAATCCGTACTTCAATAACTCGGCACAGTTGTATTTCGCTACAAGGAACGAAGTCGACAATTTAGAAGCACTATCTCTTTCATGGAATATTAACCCAATCGATGCTAAAAACAAATCAGTGGCGGTAGTAGTGTTTTGAAACAGTTCTTAGTCAAAGAGGGGACAAGTGAAAAGACGGCGGCGCTCCTTGTTAAAAGAGTAAAAATCGAGAAAAGGCTGGTAAATTTCAATTAAAAAAATAACCCTATATATATGTGAACAAACGTTAACTTAATTGTTCATTCTGTTTGTGTTCGTTCAATGTTATCGTAAGGAATAGATATATTCACCAACTCAAATGGATTTATATCTATTTAAACAAAGCACTAATGACTCACAGAGGACGGAGGGCTGCAATTAGGTAATAACCAACAAAAATCATGACTTCTACAGCATCTTAATGTACAAACCATTAGGAAGATTAGGAGGCAATGATATTATTACCGTCTGTAATCTGCATGAAATGATTCTGTGGTGACTATTATCATCGCTTCATGAAAACAATATGATAACACTTTGTAACAGGGGGATTATGCCTTTTTTCTAGTTCGAATTTTACATCCTATTTACCATTGTGCCGTTCTGTTCGTTTGGAGTTAGTCTAAAAATTCAAAGCCTCTCTAAAATCCTATTCTGGTTCAATGGAATCTCGTTCCATGATGATTCTGCTGAAGTGCATAGGTCTGCACATCAGAAATAATTTGATCAGATGCTTTTAACCATTCCCCCAAATTAGTCTTTCTTGCCTTTCGTAAAGTGTCAGCAGTGCCACCAACTGAAATTACGGTAACAATAGTGCCTAATAGTATGCATCATGCCATAAGCGGGTGCATCAGCTCACAACAGCAAGACGTGTTCCATAATATGATACAATTCTACATCTTTTCTTGTCAGAGATGCAACCCTAACAGAACACTTTCCGTGACTATCCTAATACTGGAGGATCCGAAGTGTAACCTTGCTATTGTGAGTTTGTATATTCGTAAAGACATTGTGGATATCATTATGTATTTTGATGCTTATTTCAGCTAACGTTTCTGTTGCACTGACATCACAAATGGCAAGAAAATTGTTTTTGGAGAGCGGAGCTTGGTGGGGGCAGAAAAAATTAACATAAAATGAATAAAAACCCGTGTAACATGTTTTGATCACACAGATCCAGAATATGGGATGTGTAAACATGTTCACATTAGTGGGAGTCAAATACGGACTTTGATGTCAAGGGACCTATAGGTCAATTTGAACAATGAGAGGTATTCAAGTTCTTTGAACGGCATGGCAGAAACCACATTGCGTGAGCAACATCATCTTTTGCGAAAATGTGACACAGAATACTTGGTTTGGTGCTGTGAGCTTATACTCAAGCCTTTCAGTTACTGAACATAACAGGGAACAGGGCCCTGTTTCATAAAACTGTTCGTAAAGTTACGAACAACTTACGAACGATTGGTGATCAGTTCTGATGTGCAATACTTATCAGAATTTCCATGATTCAGCACAAGAAGTGATCACCGGTCGCTCGTAAGTCGTTCGTAACTTTACGAACAGCTCTATGAAACACCCACAGGTTCTAACGAGGTTATATCTTTCTGTTCATTGTCTGATATCTCTATGGGCTCTCCTTGAAAGCAGAACTGCGTCATTCATGTTCTCTCCTTTTTTCTTCTCTTTCTCTCTTTATTTACGCTCCACGGAATAAACAAGATAGAAAGCCAACGTTGCCATGACAACAAAACAAGGTTGTTTCTCAATACCTCCGTGACTGTTTCAGTATACTACGCCCACTCATTTAACGTACGGAGATTGCTTGCCGAGGGTCGTTGAATTTATGTCTGATATTTGCACTGTTCTGGTTTGAATATTTCGTCGACAATGACAACCCCCCCCCCCCCCCCCCCATCAGTGCAGAAACGAGCTAAATATTGCATTTCCCATGCGGGATCGTTGTGTTCTTCTCGCCTTACTAGTCAAGCGCAGCATTTTGCACAAGAGAACACAACGTGTCAAAGGCAGAAGGAAAAAGATTTTGGAATTGCCATCGTATTGCCGTCAATATGGAATGTTTGATCAAAGCAGGCACAATCTGCACAAAATGACTAGACAATACACCATGCACAACATAACGCGCGTCCTCATCAAAGCAAACCTGGACTTTGAGAATCCCTCTCTTTACCCGCGTCATCAAAACACTTATACCTTCTCTAGGGGAAAAGAATTAACCCACCCCCCCCCCAAAAAAAAAAAAACAACAACAACACAAAACAAAACACAAAACAAAACAAAACAAAACAAAACCCAGAGCTCTTTAGCAGACATCGCTGCACATCTATCTCTTTGATGACGACATTAAAGTGTAATCATCATAAAAACTGTTGTTGCTTTTTTTGGCAATATTGACCAAGTATCATACATTCAGCTCCCAAACGAAAACGGAGCGGAACAGAATTTAGTTTCAGAGAGTAGCGGATACTCTTTCCATAAGCGAACTTAGTTTCTTGTTTTGCAGGATACTCCTCAAATGGAAACTGACACACACACCGTAACACACGGGTGACACACAAACAAAAAAACAAAACGAAATAGGTCCATGATACGCGGATTTCCTTGTATCTACAAGGTACAATCTCACGCGATCAAGAAGACAAGAATTAAGACGATGACAATAACATTATACAAATGTGGGCGATCTGTAAGGTATAAAAACCTGTGAACCGATAAATGCACATTACAACTATTTTCTCACAGACTTGACTGAGTCAACCTTGCAATATATTGTGTAAATATAAAGAACGTATGAACAGTATGCAAACGTTAACCAAAAAGATTCTTGATCGAGTGCAACTTCCTCAAAATAAGTACTGACTGATTTTGCTATAACACACATTTCCCATAGACACCTGCCCGGCATACTCGGGACTAGTGTTCAACGGGTTAACATTACAGAATATATCGGTCTTTGAGCATATAATATTTTTAGTGATACCGGAGCAATCAATCACCCTTCTTCTTTATTTCTTCTTGTATTTTTCCGTTTGGCAAACGTGATCATCTGAACGGGCTGGTTTGATGATGCGACTGAATGATTCACGTGACCAGTATTCGACCCATCTTCCTGTCACCTGGGCGGCGTATGTGTGTGTGTGTGTGTGTGTGTGTGTGTGTGTGTGTGTGTGTGTGTGTGCGTGTGTGTGTATCAGCTCATTGTTAAGGTTGGCGCCAGAAAGAGGTCTTCAAGTGTTACCAAATCAGCATAGTTAGCCACAATTTGGCACATCAGCATCATTTCGGTAAAGATGTCTTTTGCTGTTTAAACAAAAAAAGTTCTATAATGATTGCAGTTGCCACAACGGGACTTCACTGCGTAAGGCTCCCACGTTCACTGTAATTTCTTCACCTTGAGACAATATCAAACATGAAATCGGATCACATCGTCTTGACTGGCCACGGCGTTTCGTGGTAGCTGCGCATCCTTTGGGGTTTGGCCCAGTTTCAGGGGAACACCTAAAGAGGTGCTCTTGCCATCGATTGAACGCGTGTATGACAATGCTGCTTGCACCCAAACGGCGCCGCGCCTGTTCGGGCCTTGGTTGTAGTGTATTGTGGATGCAAACATGTTTTCAAACAAACTTTCAATGTCGTTTTGCTTTGTTTATCTTTTCCTCAGGTCTGATACCTCTTCAGTTCTATTTTCTTGATGTCGACAGTTTCTTAAAGGGAAGGTAAACCCAAAGAGCAATGTGGATTGAGCGAAAGCAGCAACATTAGTAGCACACATCAGTGAAAGTTTGAGGAAAATCGGACAATCGATGCAAAAGTTATGAATTTTTAAAGTTTTGGTGTTGGAACCGCTGGATGAGGAGACTTCTAGAGGATATGACGTATGAGTGGACAACAATACAGAGAAAATATAAAGGAAATTCAACAAAAAAAAAATCACTTTTCTAGAATTATGAAAGAGCAATGGACCAACCGCTTTCAAAAAGCAGGGGGAATAATTGCTACCCTTAACATAACATTATGTCAATATCAAGTTGATGGAATTTGTAATTTTCATGAAAAATGGATTTTTGTAGAATTTTCTTTATATTTTCTTGGTTTTGTTGTCCACTCATACGTCATAACCTGTAGTAGTCTCCTCATCCAGCGGTTCCAACACCAAAACTTTAAAAATTCATAACTTTTGCATCGATTGTCCGATTTTCTTCAAACTTTCACTGATGTGTTCTACTAATGTTGCTGCTTTCACCCAAACAACATTGCTCTTGGGGTTTATCTTCCCTTTAAAAAACTTGTTGCATTTTGTAATGATGAGATTTTGCAATCAAAACTAATTGTCTGCTTGTTCCAACTATCAGGAGACGAGCTCTTTCAGGAATAGCTATCTATATAGCAGAAACCTAGTGTTCCATTACTATATAGGTGATGATCTATGCAAATGTGGGACTTCCTTGTTAGTGTAAACTGTTATGTATTAGAAAAGCAAAGTATATACTCTTACTTCGCACTGAGATTATAAGTCAGTGGTTTAAGCTCTGTACCCTAGTCGATGTCGATGTGGAAGACGAGTCATCCAGGTTCAACGTCACGAGCTCGACATCCTTGAGTCATGCAGCCCACGAGTAATACAGCTCACGAGTCATTATACAGCCCACGAGCTAGACACTATTATATGAACAAGGCCCACGAGCTATTCGGTCCACGAGGTGGACACTAGGCAAAAAAGACCCACAAGCTCGACATTACATTACGGGGCTTTAATTTGCGCATAGTGTCGAGCCCGAGGACCCTTTTTGCCTACTGTCGAGCTCATGGGCCTTATTTGCCTATAGTGTCGAGCTCATGGGCAATATATGACCCGTGGGTGTTGAGTTCGCGGGATGACCCCGACACCCATGGTGAGGTCTCCCCATGCCGGCGGCTGTGATTATACTCACTATCGCTGATTTCCAGCAGCTCGTTGATGATTTCACTGAGTTTTTGATCCGAAGGGTTTTCTCCCACGGATCGGAGCAGGAACCCGAGCTGTTTGAAGTGGACGAGGCCATTCCCTTCTCTATCGAGCAGCTGGAAGGCGTTCTTGAACACTAAAAATAAAAAGCAAGTTGATCTTATTTACTTTTGCCGTTTTGCTTGCTCACTTTCGTTTCCAATGATTATCATTCGCTTTAACTCTCATCTTCGCCTCTACTCATTCACAAGGACTTTGCTGTATATATTCCTTATTTTTATCCTAAAATTACAAAACCTGTCTTTCAAGGTCTCTGAAATATAATTTTACTGCTTCTATTATTCGTGATACTTCAAGGTATATATATCATGATGTTATTTTTTTTATAACTGACTTATTCAAGGTCATAGGTGAGGTAAAACATAATCTTTTACATATATACGTATAATTCAAGAAGATAGTCGATGTTATCATCACCTTAATGACTTAACAAACCAATCATGTGAGTCAAATTTAGATGTAACAAATACAACTTGTTGTATTTTTTTTTATTAGACTAGCTCTTTCAGCGCAGTATTCAACTGGAGTCTATATCTCAACACTGTTTAACACTGAAATTTGGCTGACAGCAAAATTCAGCCCTAAATGACACTACCGAGCTAAATGGCGTGCAAACACTTCAACTCACAGCAATGCCAGATCTTGATCCAGCTTCAAGTGGTTATGACATTTACAAGAGTACCAGCGAGTAGAAATTTAATAGGGCCAAAATGATTGGACTTTGGTTAAAAAATACACACAAACACACACACACAAAACCCCGTCGCTTAAATATCACAATTCAAGAGTACTCCGTTTTCAGTGAATTTCAATATGAATTTTACAAGTCACAATAGACAAGAAAAAAATCCTTTAATTGCCTTTAATGAATGATATTTTAATGTCAACGATGCAGACTGAATGGTCCAAGGTTTCTCGAGGTCGACAATATTAATGAGTCCATTAGAGCCAATCACGAGGTCAGAACACTTAACAACTTTTTTTTTTGTTTCGAACTTCAAATTAATCATTAAAATCTGGAAAATGTTTGGTGTATACACGCGATTGCGTTTTTTTGAAATGTATATTTTTTTATTCGTTGTATTTAGTATACAACTTTTTCAACAACTGCGTTGTTGACTGCTGTGGTAGAGGCATGTGGGAAGATTAGTTTTGGAGCGTATTCGTTTGTCTGCTTATTGTGTGTATGTTGTGTATGTATCTGTGCATGCATGCATGTGCCTGTACTAGTATGTAGCCTAATGATGTATGTAGTGTATAATAATGTGCGTATCGTTATGATAATTATGCAGGTATATATAGCAAACCTATGCCTGTATGTATGAATATGTACCTATGAGGCTATTTGTATGTATTTATGCCCGTGTGTATGAATTTAGGCTTGTACCATATGAAGCATGATTATATGCGTGTGTATACCATAATATATGTATGTACATGTAGATATGCATGTGATTGTATTCAATGTGTACATTAAGTTGTACAAATAGATAGGTGTATTTGTTTACATTCAGAATTCGTTTCGTACCTTCAATCTCCTCTTCCGTAAAGCGGTCGGCCTGTATGACACACAACACACAGAAATATATAGATAGAAAGATAGATAGACAGATAGATAGATAGATAGATGGATAGGGGGAGGAGAGGAGGGAAAGAAAAAAGTTATAATAGAAGCCATTGCGTATAGTAATGAGGTAATTCATTTTGGGAATAATACAAGAATAAACCTATATATTATGTGTATACAGTCGTATCTTTGAGCCAATGAATCATATCTGAAAAAATAGACAGGCACACACACACACACACACACACACACACACACACACACACATACAATCCAACAAAATATGAACAAATACGTTCGTTCGTCACAAACACGCACTATCTCTATAATCATATACGTGGTTGTATAAAGATTACTCAAGGGTTTAGAGCTTTACAACCAGGCGACAAAGGAAAGGGGTTATATGGATCCTGCAACCTAGTTACTGAACGTTGGTGAACCCATAGCAAAAAAGAAGTCCGCCATCGATCAGACGAATAACGAACCCGAACTAAATGCTTAAACCTCGGCCAACTTTGTTGACTATCGGCACAAGAGAGGGATTGTGCAATGAAGTTTGCTTTCAGAAGCTAAAAAGAAGGTCATCTCAAATAATGCAGGGGCTGGTGGAGTCACGGTTTGACACAGTTTAAAAAGATCATCAATTGTTAGCGATTCCCAAAACCTGACATTTAAAAGCTATCCATGTAGACAGAGCTGTATAATAGCTATTGTATCATGGTCACAGAGTAGGCTATATCAGGGAGGTGCTCACCTCCCTGGCTATATATAGTTACCAACAAGGACTATAAACCCTTTCCCCTTTCTCTCCGTCTAAATATCGATCTATCCATCTATCTTTGTGTGTATATAGTATGTATAAACATAATTTTATTATGAATTATAAAAGATAAAAGGACAATGATAACGTATTACAATCTCTCTCTTTCATATTTTGTGTACTTATTGAATAAACACGTAAACTATTGAAAGGTAAGACCCGCATCTTCATGCAGTATATACAATAAATGTATACGGTATATCTATCACCATATATATTTGAATGGACAAAAATGTAATAACAAAGTGTGTGTGTGTGTGTGTGTGTGTGTGTGGGTGTGTGTAGTATCCACTATCATTACTTTTTCGGGAAGAGTGAACTGTTAGAAACTTCCATTGTACAAGACTTACCTGCAGGTCTTCCGCAAAGAAGATTATGGAAGACAAGAGAATTATAATGAAAACCGATGGCAAAGGGGCACACAGAGCATCGCTGCTCACGACACGTTCATAGTGGATGAGATTTTTACGGCAAGATATACACCGCTGAGAAAAGAAAGCTTACATTCTTTTCCGAGGGCATTTAAGTCTCTTTATACTGAAGTGGTGAAGGACGATTAGCACACTTGATGCCTGTTATGTTTGCCAAGGAAGAGATTGTGCACCACTCGTGCGTAATCTTTCTCAGCCAGCCCTCTTATGACTGCGCAAGTGGTGTCTTAGCGTCTTTCGTAGTCGTTCTCATTATTTGCAGGTACGAGTTCTTCTTTCAGAATTAAATATGAAAAGAAACTAATAATTTTGATACTGCCTATATGCCAGTGAGTTCTTTGGATGAATTAACCTTCAGTTTAGTATTAATCCTACATAAAGAAATGTATGCTGTCTGGCTGAAAGAAAATGATGTGCGAAATACATTTTACACTTAAATAAAAGCATAAACATCCTCCTCCGTTTATAATACCTCTCAGGAGATCACATTGTTTTGAAAAATACTTTTATTCTTTTGTATGGTACTCTAAATGCTGACAAGTTTACCTTCTAATTTTACTACTGTGTGTAAGTAACAGGTAAAACAAGGGTCCTGAGAATTTTCTAATTTTACCACTTTGTAAGTCACAGGGAAAACAAATATCCCGGCCAAATTCGCACTTTTTTCAGTCCAATTCCTAATTGCTGCATTCAATTTAGCACAATTAGCCTAGATAGCATGCTCGGTATTTCAATTTTATAATCTTTTCATTCAAATTTATTTTGGAGCATTCAAAATATCTTTAACATCATTCGAATCAGCACTTTTTCAGTTCAAATTCGTAAGACAAGCATCATTTCGCAAATTGTTCATTCAATTTAGCATGATATAGTCACGTGATCACGTATACGCTGCGCTCGTTTATTGGAATTCATTCTTGGGCATCCAATTTCGCATTTACTGCAGTCAATTCAGCATTCACGTTTATGCTTTTATTCCTTTCTTCATTTTCATTCATCATAGGTATTGTTTGCAAGCACCATGACATTTAATATTTTCGTATTCATTCTTTATTCTGATATCATCTTTGCAATAGTACTTTAAAAATATATGTATGTGTTTATAATGTTCGATAGCATTATTTCATTCACAGATACATTAATCTTAAGTTTGTTTTGACATTGATTGGGAGAAGGAGGTTTCAATTTACATCGTGATTATTTCTTTCATCATGGATTCTGCATGTTTCATTATTTTCATTTGGTGAGTTGAGTTGAGTTTGAGTTTATTTATATTTAACCACGGTAAAAAAGGCTTGCTATCAGCTATAAGCTGTTTTTTCTGCAAGGCCGTGAAATGATAACAAAACGTAGATATCATACAATGAAGAGGATGCACATAAAAAACACAAAATAATCATTACAAACGAACGCCAGAAAAATGGAAAAAAGTGCTATACTGCTTTGATCATCATTAGGAATAAAGTTCTTGGATCAGCTCCAGGCATCAATTTGTCAAGGTTATTACCCTCAAATGCTTCTATGATTCTTTCCCTGTCTTTTTAAGAGATACGCCTGTATCTAACTTGTGCTGCCATGACTGGACATGAGAAAGTGAAGTGAATCTATGGTACTTCTGCATGTATAGTTCTGATAACATGTATGAAGGAAAAGGGGCGTTACAGAACAACAAACTTGAATTGTTTAGGATCAAAGATACCTTGACTATATATG
The DNA here is from genome assembly GCF_040938485.1 of Diadema antillarum. Taxonomy (NCBI): domain Eukaryota; kingdom Metazoa; phylum Echinodermata; class Echinoidea; order Diadematoida; family Diadematidae; genus Diadema; species Diadema antillarum. The sequence goes on from NW_027272521.1 coordinate 429,325, forward strand.
CTTGACAGTGTGTGGATGAACCAAAAATTCACATTTAAATACGTAAAATCACGGTTCTCATCTTTTCAAAATAGAAATAACGTTACGCCAATTTGAATGAACATGTTTGGAATTTGACTGTCTATACGCGAAATTGAATGACTGAAATACCATTTGCCGCCAGTGCTGGCGAATTTGAATGACTGAAGAGCACGTCCCAATTTGAATGCCCGTTTTACGAATTCGAAAGGCACATGTACGAATTTCATTGATCGAAATGCTAAATTGAACGAACAAGTTTCAATTTTGAATGACAGAATGTGTAGTGACCAGGATTTTTGCTAAATTGAATGAACCTTTTTATATCAAATGGACTGACAAAAGTGCGAAATTGGCCGGGAAAACCTATACTTAAGTTGATAATAAAGAAGGATCCTGAGAATTTTCCGCCGTCGACAAAGTTTAACGTCTGGCACATTCCCTCGTGTTTTTTTTTTTCAATCTCTGCTTCTGAAAAATTCATCCCTGCAATTGTCCCTCTTTGTGTTTGTTCGTATAATATGACTATCATATAATATTATGATATCTGACAGTTTTTTGTAACCTGATCTTTGTCCTTCTCATGTTTTACCGTTGCCTCTTGTACTCTTGACATTCATCCTCCGACATTTTTATCCCTGTCATTTTTACTCTTAATGACACCCCCCTAATACATTTACCTCTGAAATTTAGCCCTTGACATTTTCATCCCTGACATGTTGCCCCTTATATATATATATATATATATATATATATATATATATATATATACTCTTAAAACATCCGAGTCAGAACTGACGTCAGAACTGACCCGGAACTGGGTCTGTTGGGGTCACACACCGTTCCGGGTAAAAAATGACTTGAAATACCACGAATGGGGTCACCTTGACCAAATTCATGACTCTGAATGGGTCATATCTGACCCCATTCCTTGTCATTTCTGACCCGGAACGGTGTGTGACCCAAACGGACCCAGTTCCGGGTCAGTTCTGACTCGGATGTTTTAAGAGTGTAGATATATACATACATGTATATATATATATATATATATATATATATATATATATATATATACCACCGTCATATTATTACCCATGAAGTTTTACCACTGACATTCTTTTTTCTTGGCATTGATTACTCATAACTTCATCGTATGTAGTTGCAATGATGGAAGCTAGTGTCTCAGTGCTACCCTCCCCACGCAAAATGAAGGTAAGAATGCTCATGAGAATTCGAATTAAAATCTTCAGTTCAGATTTAGTAACGCCCGAACGAGGGCACACATGCATAGGGTTTTGTTCCTCACGAAAAAAAAAAAACAAACAAACAAACCGCACCCGGATTTGATGGATGGGGTACTATCGCTCTTAAAAGAAATTAGCATTTGCTCACTAAGCTGCCTCGTATACCGCCTCACAAATCATGACTCGTTTCACCTGCCCTACAAAATAATGACCAACTTTGCTGAAGGTCTCGTGATAGAACAACTATTGTGCGACATGCACTTTAGACGAACCGGATCCAAAAGAAAATGTGAGTCACAGGTTCAACCCCTCTATTGATGAACCTGCAATAAAGTCTCAAGAGGAAATTGACCTGGTTAAACCAAAATTAATGACTTACCATATAGCAGTATCTGTTGTAAGGCATTGCGTAAAAAATTACAACAGGAATCCAGCAATTCTATTGTTCATACGGCTGGATAAACCCTACCACATGTATAATAGGCATTTATTTACTACTGGAAAACATGTATACTCGTTTCGTTCGTTTTTATCCCTAACTCACATATTAGAATTACTTTAAAGCATTAAAGCTGGGTTTTTGCTTCACTGATCTGCAAATGGTAAATAATGCCTTTAAAGTCCCCGTGTCGTCATGTGGATAAAGAGACTACTGCACTTCATGACCAATGGCGTACTCATTATGGAAAACAATATGAAAAAAATATAATAATAATTATAATTATAATTAGACAAATTTGTATAGCGCAGCTACTATGTAAATATACTCTACTGCGCTGTGATGTAACAGAGCTCCTGTCACTGATTAGACACACGAAAAATAAATAACAAATTAATCAAAGGCTTCTGAAAAAAGATATGTCTTCAATAAAGATTTGAAGACAACAAGTGATGAAGCCTTCCTCACTTTCTCAGGTAATTTATTCCAAAGTTTTGGAGCAGCACAGCTGAAGGCACAATCCCCTAAAGTTACTTTCGTTTTTAAGTGAGATTGCTTTAGAAGCAACTTATCCTGTGTACTTCGTAAATTGTATAAAGAGAATTCAACATATTTTCACTTTTAAAGCATAATGAAAGAGCACTCGACTTACAACATAAGTCAGTAATAATAACCTAAGTCAGTAACATCTCGCTGGAAAGTGTTCTTTGCATGAAAAATTAAATTTTTTGTGGAATTCTCCTTATATTTTGTTGTTGTCCAATATGGCGTAATGAAGCGAGATAGTATTCTTATCCAGTAATAACGGCACCGACATTTCGAAAATTCATGAACTTTTGATTTGATTGTCCAGTTTGCCTCAAACTTTCACTGATGTCCTCTTCTAGTAGTATTGCTGCTTTCACTCAAACCACAGTTACTGATTGGACTTTGATTCCCTTTACTATTTCACAATCGAAAACGGTCTTTGTCAGTCTAGGTCTGGTCATACATTGTATGTACAGACAATTAAGGTCTGTAATACAGGCATAGTGATTGCCCACATAGTCAACACAAGCAATGTCGACGACAGTTGTTCCTTGTTAATAGGCCTACCAACATTCACTGGCGATACCATGTCCATACATTTACAGGTACTTCGCTCAGAAACCCAAGGTTCCCAGGCGCTTGTGTCACAGTCACGGCAGTCATATCTTATTACTCTTGTGCTTGGAGTCCTTACGCTGGTATTGAATAATGACACTTATTAGTCATACGGGTATGTCATAAGATACGTCTATATTATGGGTATATCTTAGAGCTATATTGCGTAATGTCCGAGAAAGGTCTGTGATAGAGAAGTACTACACCAGGACAAGGCGACTGCAGACAATTATCATAGTGGAGAAACAGTGATATGATGTATATTTATATGCTCGTGAATTAGAACTACATATACCACAATAAAACAAGGTGCGATGTGATGTCTTGCAAGTCCAACACGTACGACTGTGGAGCAATGATTTTCCTTTTTGTATAGTTGTTGAAAGTATGCTACGGAACACACATCAAACCACTTCGCTACGCATGTTTTACCGGAACATGTAATGACCATGCATGTCAGGGCTTTGGAGGGTGGAATCAACCTACATGCCTATACTATAGCCTAATTTGATAATAATATCGTATGTCTTGCTTCTGGGAACACTCTGACCTGTCACTATCAGCAATAGCGGATATACTCGCAAGTATAGGTCCTGTCCTCGACTGCCTATGTTTTAATCCTTCTGAATGAATATCTTGTTACTTAGTAGTTGGTTCATCAAAAGTTGATGGAATGTCTCAGTAATTTCACTGTGTTCCTGGTTGTTAAAATGTTATTTGTTGTGCCTGCAATACCCAGTGTTAAGGTCCTAACAATATGATTGACCTATCACAGAACCTCTTGCTCTGGCTTATTGTGGACGGCGATGCCGAGTGTAAAATCGGACCTACGGACCTGAATAGTTAGACACAATTAAGAAACTGACTAGACTTGATCACAAATAGGCTCCGACATGCATCGCATCAATCACGTAATCTTCTTTTTTTTTTCTATCTCTCTCTCTCTCTCTTTCTCCTATCGGACCTTAAGTGTGGGATAGACGTTAATACACGGCCGATATGCCACTGTGTACACTATAGCAATAAAAATACAGATGGCATCTTTCTCATGTTACACATTCCCATCAATCATGGAAAGTAGTTAGTAATTACATTTGGAAAATAATGGAAATATCCAACTACCATATATAAATTCAAAAATATTGAAGACATTGCCATTTGAAAAAGGCGAAAAATGTATCCGCTTGGACACCAAATTGCAAAAGCCTTGAAACTTACCATTGCACTTCAATAGGAACCACCAACAGCAACACCTCTTCTATACCGCTATCAAGCAGTTAAAAGGCAATGCTGAGATAGAGGCCGTTGATTCTAGTACTTCATAGAAGGGGATTATGGGAGCTCCAAAGAGATACGAGTTCAGAGACACATGTAGTTGTTCCGATGAATGCGCAACATGCGCATGCAAGGAAGCGAGTTGTTTACAAATACTTTTTTACACCGCTTTTAAACAATTTGTACCTGGACCACCGGTCTACTGGTGACTTGCCGAACAACTGGCACAGTCGTTGCGCTGGTGCAAACGCTGTTAGTTATAGCAGCGGTCGTTTCGTGCTGAGCTTGCTTTGGCAATGAAGATTCTATTCGCACGTACCAGTAACTCTTTGTGATGGTGCCTAAACTACCATCACATTTCGCTCTGGTGGTCTCGGCTCCATTTTAGTTTCATGGACTCTTATAGGGCCTACATACATCACATACTCATATGCTCTCTTTTGCGTATATTAAAAGCATGGCTTACTTCACGCATGAAATTGATGTGGGAAGAAAGACAGGAAAAGACCAAAAGTTGTAATTTACAGAATCACTCCTATAACTCCCCCTGAAAAGCAATGTTCCTTTGGTAACAAACGAACACTCTTGTTGGATTTGATGAATTCCATGGATACGCCTGCCTAATCATACTAATATTTCTCTTCAGGAGGGAAAAGAGCCTTTGTCTAAGTGATTCAAGTTATGTACTTTTTTGATATGAGCTCGTGGCACGCTCATAACATCAATAGATAGTAATTAATGCATGACATCGTGGTATGCCTCCGCCATAATACATGGCTTCCCAATATCCCGTCTAAAGTATATGGCTTGACAATGTGTGACAACATTTTCACAAATATGTTGAGTGTTTACTTTCCTTGAAATAGGTTTAATTTCTATGGATGGCTACAATCGTATATTGTTTAAGAGAACATGTATTCGGGGATTTGAGGATTTTCACTTGCCCTTTGACCCCTTTATTAAGTTTATTATGCATTGAGTGATCTCCAAAATATAGAGCAAAGGTGTAATTTCAGCATCAATTAATAGAATTTTAGCATTTTAACCTGACCTTTGACCCTTGAAGTTTGATCCGAGCATGACCCTAAACTTCCCAAGAGCATGAAGAGAATCACTGTCAGGCAGTACATGCCTAATGTACTTAGTTTCACATACGATGATACCTCCAGGAACTTCCGAGATATGGATGAAAAAGTGAAATGTAGCATTTTCACTTGACCTTTGACCTTTTGACCTCACACCTTTTGGCTTAAAACTTTAGAGAATCTCTATCTGGTAATACATGTATACACTAAATTTCAAGAAAATAACTTTAGGAATTGCGATAGATAAGGGGGAAATAGTGAAATTTTGAGGATTTGACCTTGACCTTTGACCATTGAACCCATGACCCCAAGAGTCCCAAAAGGGTCACTGTCAGGCAGTACATGTATATGTAGGCCCTCTTTCTTCCATGAACATACCTAATAGATAAGAGATAGCCATGTTATGTAAAAAACGTGAAATTTTAGCATTTTTACTTTGACTTTTGACCCCATGGCCCAAAACTTTCCCCAGAAAATTTTTATAGGGTTGTACATGTATGCACTAAGTTAAGTGACATTTTTGAGTATCTGACCTTGACTTCTGACCTTTGATCTTGAGCAAGTGCACCCACAAGTTGATAAGCGCAACTCATGCATAATTATGTCAAGTTTCATTAGGATACCTTAAACGGTTTTAGTTATTTTGTCCACAAAGTTGATTACGGACGAAAGGACGGACAGACGGAAAATCCAAAAACACAATGCCTCCGGCGACACTTCGTGGCGGAGGCATAAGAATGTGTCGCACACATTTGATACTTCATCTCGTCATAACTTCCGGAAAATAGGAAAGGTTTTGAACAAGATATTAACTAAACCTTCCAACTTGTAAGACGTACTTAGTACATCATCTATCTACTAGGGGGCCCACAAAGTTTTCGTGTGTGTGTGTGTGTGTGTGTGTGTGTGTGTGTATGTGTGTGCACGCGCGCATGAGTTGGGGATCATCTTTTGTTTGATCAACGTTCAGAAGGACTCAAATTAGTTCATCTTCTACCATTTGGAATTTTCTTGCAATACCTCAAAAGGGTCTGCCAAGAAACTTGTGTAGCTGACGCGATTGCCAAGATGATAAGTTATTTTGGAATATTTTGAGATCAAAAGTATAAAATGATAGAAGTCGCTGTACTCAACTTTTATTCTTGAATTGCCCTTCCCGTCTGGAAATGGGTAGGTAGAACCTTGCGTAACGATAAATCGTGCCCTTCCAACGTGAAAATGAGGAATATACTTTTGGACAGATGACAGAGGAAATTACACTCCATATAACAGAATTACGATTAGAAACATACAAAAGATATTTATTGACGTATGTTCATCTTTGATTTATGTATAGAATAGAAGATTTAGTTGTTTGGGTTTTTTGTTTTTGTTTTTGCAAATAGGGTAAAGGAAGGTTTGAATGAGATTATTTTAGGTGATAAAGTTGGTTTTATGAAGGGAAGGAAAGCAGGGGAGGCCATGCATCAAGTGTCGTGTAATGATACGAGTTTGCTTACTACTTGTCATGAGTTGCCCGGTTTTTCTCTTGGCTATTGATATTGAAAAACATTCGACTCGGTTTCGCATAATTTTCTACAAAAGTTTGTATTTCTTTGGATTCGGCCCTTCATTTCTAATAATCATAGTTTGGCATAATGTATCCAAAATGTTATAAGGTGTGTGTTTTAGATAACCAGAATTCAAGTCGTTATCTAACATAAAAAAGAGGAGTTCGACAAGGCGTCCCACTTTCTCCCTATTTGATTAATCTTTGTATAGAAATAACGTCATTATGATATGATTCGTCACGACAATTTACAAAAATGATTTTGTTTCGGAGATAAGGGTGTAAATCAAGTATGATATATGCAGATGACATGACTGTTTTTGTTCGTGATATGAGTCAGTTCGAAAGATCAAATAGTGCGTATTGTAATTTCCAAAGTTATATATCTGGCATCACTTCACAACAGTGGCAAGATGAGTTTATTATTAATTAGAGGAGTTGGTGTTTAACTTTTTTTTTTTAATGCAGGGGTTACCAAAAAATAACTCAGAAAATGTGACCGTGCATCACAAACTAACAAAAAGTCGCAAGCCCTGATTTCACGTGAACACTAACAAAGTTGAAAAAGGTTGACCTATATAGTCAATCTTGAGTGTTTGGTATTTTATGACAGAGCAATTCTTCTACGCTATCCGAAAGTTCAGGATCATGAAAGGAATAGGAAATTGTGTTTTTTTCTAGAACACCTTTGCAGTGTGCTTTGGTAGGTCTAAGAGGCCCTCTTTCATTTCTCAAGAACACTTTACACACTCTTCACCTTCAACTCTAATCACTTTTGAATAGATAATTCTACTGCTTAGAAAGTTGGTGTAAGTCATGGATTGTACAGCGTGCTGAATTAGAGCTTAATCTGATAATATTTTCATTGTTGTTGCAAGGGAGTTTAAACCTCCTGTTTTGTCCCATTCATTGTGCATAACACAGCTTGGTGAGATTAAGCGTTTGAATAGACCCTAAACTTCAGAGCACTTTTTTTTTTTCTCGTAGTATCCCACACTTTCCCGGAGTGTGTGCTTTCTTTCCGATATTGGTGAGGAGAATCCATTTGAATTTAGTTATACATCATTTTAAAGCCTAAAAGCTGCTATTTCAGAATCTGCCTTTGAGTAAAATCCATATCTGGCGACTTTTTGTTGGTTTTGTGTTCCCGGGTCAATAGATTATAAGCAGAATGATTTGAAAATGATGAATTTAATCGTTAGCATATATTATATAGATATTGATTTGGATAAAGGGACATCTGACAGAGGAAGAGAATATGACACGATAGCAGTCTTTTTGAGTTTGCCACAAGAAATCTTGGTCAGAAATATATATTCTCTTTTATTAGATCTGTAAAAATGTGCCGTGCGTGTAAATAGGAAGTCTATCAGTGTTGAAGGCAAGTGCATATTCCATGATAATTACTGTATAGGAGAGGTGTGTACAGGTTCAAGTATATAAGAGGAAACAATGGTGATCTGAAGTGTGATATATATTTTTTTTTAATGTATTTTTGGATATAAATGAGACTGTTATCATTGACAGAAAAAGAATAATCTATAAGCACCTTCCTTTGAATATAGGAAGATGAACATGTTAAAAGAAATAAGATGAAGGGATTAAATTGATTTCATATTCTGTTGAGGGAGAACAGTAGAGGTAAAGTATATCAGTTCGAAACAGATTTGCTCACAGTTTTGGAAAAGTGTTATAATTAGCACAGAATTTGGTGAATAAGGTGAATTGCCCTTTAACCAAAAACTGAAACATGTAAAGAATGTGAGTTTGTTTAATCTCAGCTAAACGTTTGATATAAATAAATGAACTTGAACTTGATATTAGACATCAAGTCAAGGCATTAAAATTAGACGTCATTATATTGAAAACAGAACGAAATAATTATCAACAAAGTTAAAAAGAAATGCTTGCTTATACCAGCTCTCAGCAAAAGGCAGACCTCCCTGCTGAGAAATGACAGTTATCTATGGTTTATTGCGTCAAGTCAGTCATCAAATTCACGCACAATACTGCTGAAGGATCTTGTATTCAAGCGATAGTTACTCCCTGGGGTCACTTCTCACAAATCACTTCTTCTCGAATAAGGCAATTGCTTCACAATAAGTTCACAATAACTGTTATTTCAATCCATTTTCTGTCTTTTTTCTCATGCCCAAATAGGATTTTTTTTTTGCTTATGTAAGGAGGCATGTTTTCATCACCCGATTTTGTGTGTGTGTGTATTTGTGTGTGTGTGTGTGTGTGTGTGTGTGTGTGTGTGTGTGTGTGTGTGTGTGTGTGTGTTGGTGGGTGTGTGTGGTTGGTGTGTTGTTTGCGTTAAGTTACCGGTGATCTGTTGTGGACATTTAGGTGTGGGAAAGCGAAGTGGAGCAAAAAAGAGGGTGATCCAATTTCAAGTGAGCTGACAAAAAGACATCGTACAATATACCAGCAGATCTACACAGTAAGAGTAATTTTTTTTTTTCTATCATGGTTAGAGAAAAGAGGCCCTACATCGGAAAAGATTGTAAGAAAGACTGTGAAATATGGGAATGAGGAAAAACAGGTTAACTCCGAAAAGTAATGTTTCTATAGAAACGCATCTGCACAAATCAGAGGATATTGAACTCTCCGCAAGAATTCATGAAGACATTTAGCGATTACTTTGTTATCGTCGTTTTCCCCTGCAAAGTGATATAGAAGTAATCAATTATGGTGTTTCCCATTATCAATGGTTTCAAATAAGAAAGAGGTTACAGCTCGTTATTCCGAAGGTTCGTTATTCCGAAGGCTCTTCAGTCCGAAGATTCGTTATTCCGAATGTTCGTTATTCCGAATTTCATTTTCGGATTAACAAATCTTCGGAATAACGAACCTTCGGAATAACGCCACAAATGTTCGGATTAACGAACCCTTTTTCATTTTCGAATTAACTAACCTCTAGGTATAGGGAATTTGTGTGTATTGGATTAACGAACCTTCGGAATAACGAACAGCACCCTAAGAAATCACGTGTAGCTACGGTAAAATCAAGACTGAAGAGATGGTGATTGTATCTTATTGTGTATCAAGGGATTTTCATTCCATAAAATTGAAAGCAGTTTTTGTAGGCGGTTCCAAGTGTCTGTGCGTGTGGGTATTAAGACTTAGATGGTTTTGGAAAGGTGTATGATAAGCATGCACGTGATTGGGTGCGTGTGTATGTATGTCCAAGAAAAAATAGTATACAATCTCTTTGGGTGCGTCATTAGCGGCGTGACTGCACCGTAGAACGAACAATTGCACGCCTCACCGTTTAACTGTAGCTTTAATGGTCACTTTTGAAAGGGATCACTTAACCTGTATAGAGCGAGAGAGGGTGAAACAGCCAGCCGAAAATGTTTGCAATCACACGCCACAAAGATGTGTGTGTGTGCAAGTTTTCTTTCAATTTTCATTGCGTAAGTCCTATCATTTTTAAATCATGTTAATAACAACATCGCATTTTGTCACTAAATGAATTTTTTTGAATTTACAAACCATATCTAATTTTCGGAATAACGAACTTTATTTCAGATTCGGATTTAATACCGAACCTTCATTTTCTGATTTGAACATTCGGAATAGCAAATCTTATTTCATTTTTAGGAATTACGAACATCCGGAACAATGAACTGTAACAGGATAAACGCAGCGGCAAGATATAAATTCTAGACTTTCTGTTTACAAATTCACAACCGTAAAATATCATGCATTGGACCAATGTACTTCAACAAAATGCAGAGAGAAAGATAAAAGTGCAATTCCACTTTACGTTCATGTGATCTAAAACGTTCAAGTTGAGAGAGAGAGAGAGAGAGAGAGAGGTAATACCATGCCGTCTAAGTGGTAAAGGTTCCTCCAAAGTTGGGCCTTAGATGTAGAATTGATGAGATTTTAAACTAACTGTTAAAAAAGACTTGAAAATTTTTATGTTGAAATCAATGATCACTGGTGATGCAGTGATGTCATCATCTTGACAACCTTGACCTGGACGCTGGTCTTATGTGGATTTCGGGAGGGGGTGACTTAAGGTCAAAGACAAGCATGCATTTTATTTTTTGTATTGTTTTGTGGTAAAATCAACTTGCAATGATGAACTGAAGGGCACTGAACTGGTTATGGTTGCGACTGACCAAAAATATCATTACATTATAGAATATTCTTTTGCACAAACTTGTGGTAGAATAATAAATCAAAAGCTGATGACACTATTTATCAAACCTCAGCTAAATTGCATAATGCAGTCGAGACCAGTATTACTGTACTACATATTGAAATGCCACAACTGTCGTATTTTGTGCCCTATGACAACAAAACCTACCATTTTTTGCTTAATTTCACTCTATCAAATTGAGCTTGGCCATGGCCTGACATTGTACTTTATGCGAGAGGCATGAAAAGCTATTAAACGTCGTCACTTTTTGTCTACATCGTCAAGTACAGGAGCCAGGTAAAACGTGAACAATGGCAAACAGTACACGAACCCTTTGGGAACTCCGAACGAGATTGCAGGGTAGAGATTTTGTTCCTCTGAACTGTGCAGGTAATCAGTGCATGACGTGAGAGATTGAAACGGTTGTACAAAATTACTGAAATTTGTATGCTAGTCCTGGAGATCATGTGACAGGTGTGTGGTCTCTTATAACGTGATTCAAATGTCGGGCCATCAAATTTCGAAAACGGTTGTCTTTTGCTGTCCCGATCGGACATCTAAGATCCAATATAGATTGTTCTCTTGTTTCTGGCCACTATTTCTTCTTTGGGGCCACCAAAATTTCAGAGCTTAAGCTCTTAATGACCCAAACGATGGGATGCAAGAGGTGCATGGGGTGTCACAAGTTCGACACACACTATTAATACAGCCCATGACTTCGACACTTAGCAAATAAGGTCCGTGAGTCCGACACTAGACAAAGACCACGAGTTCGACACTTAGGAAAAAAAAAAGCCAATGAGTTCAACACCTGGGTAAAAACGGCTCACGAGTTAAACATCACATAATGTCGAACTCTTTGAGCCGTATGACTCGTGGGTGTCGGTCTCGTGGGATGACCGATGCAAATACATAAGATGTGGTCTTATCCGAGTCGAACTCTGCTTAAGATGGCGGTCTCCTGTATTGTCTTAATGTATTTCAATATGCATTGGCATTGGTTTTCCAATAAGCTTTTAGAAACACTTTTTTTTTTGGGGGGGGGGATTGGCAATTCCTACATTGATCTGTATCTTTTACTTTGCTTGTGGGTCCATCCATTTGTTCCGTCAAGAAGCTCCTTGGTTCCATGCTCTACATAGATATTTTTTCCTCTGATTGCTTATTAACAGGATGGTATAGATATGGTTAAGATATGGGATTCCGGTTTTAATATTTTGTAAGATGATTACAAACCACCAATATGAAATATCAAAAAACATACAATTCTAAGAGGAATTAAAAGTCTATTTGCTGAAAATCGGTTTCGAAATGACTGAGATATCCAAAAGAAAGTGGTCCTGATAAAAGGTAGGTCCCAAATTTTATACTATAGGACCACCGCTTTGTTTTACATTGTTTTTTTTTTCATATCTCAGCTATTTCAAAACTGATTTTCATTAAGTAGATTTATATTCCTCTTAGAATCGTATGCTTTTTGAGATCTCTTATAAATGTGATTTTTAATCATCTTGCAAAAAGTTAAAACCGAATCACCATCTCAGCCAGAACTATATAGATCTTTAACAATATATTCCATTCATCTGTAAACACTTAAATGCACTGCGATGGTTGTAATGCACTTTTCGTGTATTGCTCTCTCAGGCAAGCCCCTTACAAGCCCATTGGTTGTAAGAAAATGTCTGTGTTAAAAAGATGTGCATCAAATATGAACGTGAAGTGATTTACTATGAAATTGTTGAAGCACTTTGAGAATGATGTAACCCAGCTTATCAGTTATTCGTTGCTCAAACCAGGGAGGTCATTCCCACCTCCCTGCTCAAACGGAACGAATGATCAATTTAAACAGACGGCAGCCCGTATTCTATAGCCAGTGGCTTATTCATTCTGAAGTGTCAAATAACTGTAGGTCATCGATGAACAACAATGCACGCGAATATCTCACGCACGTGGTTTTATCTTTTATCGAATTGTTCCAATGACAATAAAAACTGCCCTCTTCTGATTCACGACGTACAATCTGACCTCAACGATTGAAATGTTGTCAATCGCAAATTAAATCTATGTATACAATATATATATATATATATATATATATATATATATATATATATATGTATATATATATATATGTATATATATGTATATATACTAATAACATTCAAGGCTATATAGACATGACAGGTGGCCCGGGGCGACCAAAAATTGACTTCGGGTCTCCAAATTTGACCCTAAGGGGCAACTTGGATTCAAGATTTATTCCACGAGCATCATGTTGGACCCCCTTGTTTTTCTTCATTGTTATGTTATTCGTTATCGGTTGCCAAACAGTTAAATTTCATGCTTATTCTTGGCAATCGTCCTGCATCTGCAAATTAAGATGTAACTCATTTAATTACATAACAGATGTACTTTATAGTTGATGAAAATGATAATTGTTGAAAATATTCATATATTACTCTTATTTGTACAATGTTAACGAAATTGCAGAAAATTAATGAACTTGAAAAAAAAAGACATACAGAGAATAAATGGAATCAAATCAAATCAAATCAAAAATGGATTGTGGTGTTTCCTTTTACTTTGGGCCGGTACATTTCCCTTTTCGGACCACCGTAATTTGAAGTCTAAACATGTTAGTTCTCCGAACTGACCACCCTGGGGGAAAAAAAAAGTTAGTGTCGAACCTACACATGTAGTAACAGTTATTATGACAGCACCACACAGGAAGTTATGAGAAAAGCATAATCTTGGTCTTCGAACGGTGTCCAATGGTCCGTGACATGAAGCAGTGGCTGCGAATAGTCTCTTTGTGGTCACGATTCGGCAACTGGCCATTTTTTTTTTCGTGCGAAAATGCTAAGCAGTGCTGTCTTGCTGTTTCTTTGATATCTATGTGTGTTTAGTTATACACAGGCCGTATTTATGCACCCCAGCGGCCCGTGGAGCTAGTCAGGTTTTTCCCCTTCAAAATTCAACCCTGCTCACCAGTGCATTTGGCGTACACTGGAATCAGCCATCCGACATTACTTAATGACAGTGAACCTCTCACCCATTGTTGACTTTGTTACTCGAATAGATTCTTTTTCACTACCAAATGCAGTCGGGCTTTTATGATGGTGCACACAACGAGAAAAAACTGCCAGAGCCCCATCAGGTCCATACTAACTGGTTTTACTTTGGAGTATATAATCTATATGTCTTTAAAATAAGACAACGATTATTATTTTTTTTTGGGGGGGGGGGGAATTGTAATGAATAACGAAAGCATAACCATATTCTTTTCAACTATTTTTTTCTTCACATATTCCACCAAAGTGCGCATCACACCATCCCCTGCTCGGTTAGATGCATTAGCTTTTCAAATGAGTTGATCAGTAATAATACAATCACTCAATGATGAAAGGATTCTGTTAGTTTGGGATGTTTTGTTTGTTTGTTTATTTGTTTATACATATATTTTAGGTTTTTATTTTTTGCTCTTTGAATACATAGCCAATTTATCGTCTTTCTTTATCACTGAGATTTTTCCAAACACTCCACCCGTATTGTGCACCACATCGTTGAATTTCAATTCTAAAAGTTCAAAAGGTCCCTCGCTGGCTCGTTTCCCAACACGGTTGAACGAATATTACTCTTGCCCCCCCCCCCCCCCAAAAAAAAAAAAAAAACAAAACAAAACAAAACAAAACAAAACAAAACAAAACAACAACAAAAACAACAACAAAAACAACATCAACAACAACAACAACCACGAACAAACAGACAAAATAAAACCGTGGGTGCTATGTTTGGGAGAGGTCCATTAATTTCCAACTTTGATCCCTCTCCCATAAAAAATTTTAGTTGCTGACCTGCTATGTTTGGGTCGTGGAGTGAGGTTATGTTTTGTCTGTCCGAGCATTTTAAACACTCATGACAAACAGTTCCCCTTAAGAGATTCGGTAATGCTAATAGAGTTTCTCACAGTATGCGCTCGGCGTCATCCCACGAGCGCGACACCTACGAGTTCAACGAGTTACACGAGCCCCACGAGTTCGACATTGAAAAAAAAGTCTATGAGTTATACAGCCAACGAGTAATACAGCCCACTAGCTCGACACCCGGCAAATAAGCCCCAAAAGCTCGACACTAGTCAAAAAAGGCACACGAGACCGACACTGCATACATTTAGTCCCGTGATGTAATGTCTGTCTCGTAGGCTGTTTGCGTGTGTCGAACTCGTGGGTCTAATTTGCCTATAGTGTCGAGCTGGGTGACTGTATAACTCGTGAACCTTTTGATTTAATGTCGAGCTCATTGGCCTTGTTCACACTAGCTCGTAGGCTGTATGATTCGTGCTCTGTATGACTTGTGGGCTGAATAACTCGTGGGCTGTTATGACTCGTGGGTTGTGTGACTCGTGGGTGTCGAGCTCTTGACGTGCACCCCATCTCACAGGTTAAATTGGCCCACGTCTTCTCAAGGGTGGGATAAAATATCTCTTAAGCCATGAAGGGTCCATTGTGAACCAGCATGAGTCAAGCAAGCAGTTCATTATTTGCATTTCTCAAAACATTTGCTTTTGTGCATGCCTTTCGTTGTTTTTGTTTTGTCGTAAGAGATTGGTGTGATTTAATCTCGAATTTAGGTACTGTTTTCATTTGAATGTTTAGTATGCTGCAAATCTATACAATCATTCTGTTGCTATAAAATGAGTGTACTGCTCATTGACCTCGAGTACAAGAACAGGACAATGGACCTCCTACCCTTTCTTCGGCCATCAACGTTCTCCCTGAGCAATGTTCCGCGGACCATTCTGTCGGCTTATAACATGGAGCTTCAACTTAATACCCTACCAAGAAAGTTGTTACACATTCAAGTTTCACATGTTTTAGCGATACTATTGACAGCCTCATGACAATACCAAGGAGCTGAGACGACAATGCCATTAATTCGCAATATCTTTCATTGGTTTATGTACAAAAATGTAATGAAAATTATGCTTATTCAAAATACTTATACCTCCTCAAAGTAGTCTTATATGCCTGCGTTATTGCAACACAGCAAAACGTGATGCAAATAATAATACAAACTTCTCTTCTTGATTTCGTGTCAAATGAAGAGATCAACTTTAGTAAACATAGTAAAGATTCGTAAGTATATAGGTCAGTCTGAAATCTTTAACGTGGTGACATCATCACCTCTATACCCATTTGCTATATTTAAAGCTGTTGCCGCTTGGTATGACAAAACGTGATGAACTTTATGATTAGGTGACTGTCGTAGGTTAGTTTCTGATGAAACTTTTACTATTTAATTCAGTTCGGTCTAATTTCCTGTATTCGTTGAAGGCAATGTATAGAATTACACTTTAAAAGTCGGGGTTAATGATAATTTAGGAGTCGCATGTCTGCTTTGTTTTTGTTTTTCCTTTATCTCTCGTGGTGGAACGTAACATCGGACATAATCACATATCCAGAATACTGATTATAGATGAGGAGACAATATCATGACCTCACTTGTCTCCGATTCGCTCAAAACCAAATTTTCGCGACAAAGATGAATAATCATTGTCTCATTTTGGCACGTATCTCGGGAATGAACATTCTTTAAGCTGACATTGTCACAAGATGCAAAGCCTTATACCTTGAGTAATTAATGGTGACTTTGTGAAGGAAAGAAGGTAAGACTTGCACTGATAAAAGATTGATTTCTGTCACTGCTTTAACGAACAAACCTGTCCAATAATAACAATGTGATGGGTGATGATGACACATTTTTCTAGACAAATATGCATGATATTTCTCGAAGCTAGCCTTTTACATACACCCTACTTTGACAAAGCTGACTTTGACAAAACTGCTATACCGATCTGCTCTTACTGCATTTAGGTCCTACTGCACTTGTGCCATTTTATGCACTCTTTTTGCTTGTCGTCATTTGGATTGAATGAGCGCAATTATCCCTTCAAGTCGCCGACGGCTCTGTTCTGCGCATGGCAATGCATGGGATACATATTATTCTGTGGGTAAGCATTGTCTCTTGTGTTCTCCTTTTCTTCTGTTCGTCATAGCGTGCCTCCAACAGCAACAAGCGTCAATAAACAGGACACCGAAAGATTCATTTGATGTGGAATGCTAACCATTTCGGTAATGTATACATTGAGTATAGCAAAGTTGATTGTAAGATAGCTGAATTTGAAATTCCATGACCTACATCTACATTTGAGTCCAAAGTCTAGCATTCTGTCAGTGGCGTATCTAGGGAAAACGGCGCCCGGGGCAAGCGCGAAAATTGCGCCCCTAATTACTGAAAAAGTGTTCAACCCCAACCCCATCCCGGCAGGGACTTTAAACAAAGTGCACATGATATGCTTTTTCAAGCACTTAAAAGGGGTCTTTTCAGAGTGATTTAAATGTAATGAATTTTGATAAATTTTGGCGAGCGAGCGCAGCGAGCGAGCCGAAAATCTTTGTATTTCAGCTTCCAAAACATGGAATTCTTGTCATTTTGTGCTTATCAAATCTTACAATTCTAATCAAGATATAGTGACGGCCTTACAGATAACGATTTCTACCAACAAACTGAGGACTTTAGAAAATAATCTAGATTAGTACTCGCGAGTGAGCCGGATTTGTATATTTCCGCGTCATCATCACGTTTTGTTCTTGTCTCTTTTTTTTTCTGATAAATTTTGGCGAGCAAGCGCAGCGAGCGAGCCGAAAATTCTTGTATTTCAGCTTACAAAACATGGAATTCCTGTCATTTTTTGCTTATTAAATCTTAAAATCAAGATATAGTGACGACCTTATAGATAACGATTTATACTAACAAACTGAGGACTTGAAAAAATAAGTCTGTTTTATAGTACGAGCGAGTGAGCCGAAATTTGTATATTTTCCCGTCATGATTACGTTTTCTTCTTATCTTGTTTGACTTGTTTTGGGTTTTTTTTTTGCGCCCCCTATGTTCGAAACCGTTGGCGTCCGTTGGCGTCCGTTGGCGTCCGTTGGCGTCTTCTTTTGATCCAATCGGCGATCGCTTCAGAACGAATGAAATTGCAACCGCGTTCCGAGTAACATTTTTCCTGCTAAATATAAAATGACATGTGTGGACACAATAGACATTGTCATTTTGTCCGCGTCATCGTCACGTTTGTTTGTTTGTTGTTTTTTTTTTGATAAATTTTGGCGAGCGAGCGCAGCGAGCGAGCCGAAATTTTTGTATTTCAGCTTACAAAACATGGAACTCTTGTCATTTTTTGCTTATTAAATCTTGCAATTCTAATCAAGATGTATAGTGACGGCCGTATAGATAACGATTTATACCAACAAACTGAGGACTTGAAAAAATACTCTAAATTGTACGAGCGAGTGAGCCTAAATTTGTGTATTTCCGCGTCATCATTACGTTTTGTTCTTATCTTGTTTGATTTGTTGGGGTTTTTTTTTGCGCCCCTCCCCCCCCCCCCCCATGTTCAAAACCGTCGGCGCCTTCTTTTGATCCAATTGGCGATCGCTTAAGAACGAAAGAAATTGCAGCCTCTGCTCCGTGAAACATTTTTCCTGCTAAATATAAAATGACACGTGTGAACACAATAGACATTGTCACTTTGTCCGCGTCATCATCACGTTTTGTTCTTACCTTCTTTTTTGATATAAAGTTTGGCGATCGAGCCGAAAATTTTTGTATTTCAGCTTACAGAACATGGAATTCTTGTGTGAATACAATAAACATTGTCATTTTGTCCGCGTCATCATCATGTTTTGTTTTTATCTTGTTTGATTTGGTTTTCTGCCCCCCTCCCCACCATTCTCCCTCCCCCCCCCCCCTTTCCGGGCCAGGTTTTTTTTTTTTCCTTCTTCTTTTTCTTCTTCTTCTTTTCTTTGTTCTTTTTTTTTCTTCTTCTTCGTTTTTTTCCTTTTTTTCTTCTCCTTCTTCGGTTTTTTCGGTTTTTTTTTCGCCCCCTAGGAGTGGCGCCCGGGGCACGTGCCCCCCTTGCCCCCCCCCCCCCCCCCATCTAGATACGCCACTGCATTCTGTGCAAATTTACTTTCATTGTAGAATCTGTAACTCGGCATGGATTTGTTCCTTGAAAGCTGGCGAACTCATGAACCTGTTGAAAGTTATGTATATTTTGATTTTTTTGTTTGTTTGCAGATTCAGTCAACTTAACCAGTTGCATCTAACCTTTCTTCTATATCAATAACGCAGCGAATTTATTGTGAAGTGCCAATTTTATTCGCAAAAACTAGGCCTAAACCTGTCTATCATAGATACAAGCCCTATCATAGATACAAGCCTGATCATAATTTGTCAAAACGTCCAAAACTGAAGGGTGTGTGTTTCGGGGAGGGATAAGTCCATTTGTCACTGACTTGTTCTAATCTTTAAAAGAATGGCGGTTTTATTTATGGATGGTAAACACTGATGAATGCGAAAAGGTTTGTAATTAGGATGTGGTTTTTGGGGAGAAAGTGAAAGAATTTTGTATATATAGCTGTGGATGGCTTGAACATCCACATGGACTAGCAGATATACTTGGTGGCTGGAGGTGAAGCAGAATATTCATAAGAAGAGCACGTCATTGAAGTTTAAGGAAAAATCGAACAATTCATTCAAAAGTTATGAATTTTTGATGTTTGGTTAGATCCATGTGGCATCATCACGGGATAAAGAAAGCTGCAGCAATCCGTGACGTCACAGCATGTGGGAACAGTAAAAATAAATAAACAAATAAAAGACAAGTCTGATGGGGGATGTCACAGGAGGTTGCAGTACAAAGAAAATGAAAGACAATAAAGAGAATTATTCAAGATTAAATATCTTATGAATTGTTCATGTGAAAATATAAGTCTGTTTCTTTTTCAAACTAAAACTATATCGTATACAGAAATCATCTTTTGACAAATATAAATTACATGACAACTCTGCTCTCGGCGGAGGGCGGAAAAAACTACAACAACAACAACAACAAAAAACCCTCAAATAGTAATAATATCTAGATTTGTCACTGTTTGTTGTGAGATAGTTAACTGAGTATGTAGGCCGGGGTCATCCCACGAGTCATACGGCCCACGAGTCAAATCAGGCCCATGAGTCCGACACTAGGCACTGACTCTACAGTGAGGCTGTAGGCCTTATTACCTCCCCCTTTTTTTTATTGGTGTCTTTAAAAAAAGATGGAAAAAATAGGCCTAGTGGAGAAGAGAAATAACAACACCCATGACTATCTGACTGAAGGTTCCGCTCTTAGATTCCTCTCGTCTAATGAAGGGGTGGGGTGGCTGGAGGGTTGTTATGGAGTATCCGGTATAATGACTGCTGCATGACCCCCCTCCCCCATGAACGTTCCGAGGCCCTGAGTGTTTGTCATTTTATTCGTTTGTTTTACTCTCTAAAAAAAATCGAGTGAAAATTTTCACTCTAAAAAGAGTGAATACAAAAAAGAGTGAATTTCGAGTGAAATTGGAGTGAATTCTGAGTGAAAATGCTCATTTTCACTCATTTTGGAGTGACGTCAGGGATCACTCGAAGATTTTGGAGTGATCCCTGACGTCACTCCAAAATGAGTGAAAATGTTCATTTTCACTCAAAATTCACTCCAATCTCACTCGAAATTCACTCTTTTTTGTATTCACTCTTTTTAGAGTGAAAATTTTCACTCGATTTTTTTAGAGAGTAAATACTTAATGTTGTTCACTCAATTATCAAAATTACTCCACAAAATTAACTTATAGGTGCCTTACAGCCGCAGGCCTACATCACCACAAACAATTATTAATCGGACGAAAACTAGATCAACAGCTACTAGGGCCTACATTAGGCCCTAAAGGCATAATTTACCATTTGCAGATGAAACAAAAACCTAGCATTTAGTGTTTCAAAATAGTTCTAAAATGTGAGTTAGGAATAGAAACAACAAAGTAAAAATTTGAAGCAGTGTAGTCGATGATGAGTACCGGTATTGTTGAACATACAAAATTTGAACAATAGTTATAATAAAAAATGATTCCGGACAAAACTGTTTACAGTTACGGTTTAATGAGAAAAATAGTGATATATCCTTATATTGTAGGCTTTATTGCAAAAATGTTATATGGTAGGATGTTTTGTGATCTGACCTACACATAATGCATCAAAGGTGATATCTTGAACATAATACATTATTTAAAATCACTGCTCCCAAAGGCCGGCAAAATTTGCAAAAGGGAAATATAGAGTATCGAACTTGCAACTTGAATATTCAAAACAGCTTTAAACTTTTTTTTATCCGTGTCGCTGGCGTAATGTATACCGTGGAATTGAAGTCCGACATTTTTTTTCAGGCAGAACGAAACACAAGACAAGCGCACGACTTCGAATAAACGTAAACAACAACAATAACAACGTACCGTCGTACGCACACCCGCACGCAGGGTGCAAAGGAGGAAACGTAATTCTTTATTTAGTAAGTTGACAAACCATTATTTTACTCTTTCTCTCGATATTACTTAGGAACAGAGTCTTTGTTAACATCTGACTGAGGATTATGGTTTTTCATTGAAGACAGACTTGTCATTACCGCGTTACATTTCCATTCTGCGGACACAAGCTGGATTAACGTTGTCCCACATATTGCTTTCCGTGTGGGTGAGAGTGTCCTTGCTGTGTGGCTGTGTTGTGTTCGTACCAGCAGTAAATTAGCCTACTCATAGAAACTAGATCATAGAGGATGATTTGGCAATCACATTTTGAAAGATCGATTAGTTAACTTTGCGTGAAAATTCGTGAACAGAGTGTAAGCCATCAATGTTGGATGACGGCAAGGATGATCCATTCAGTACTGGTTACTGTAGACGACGCTCGGCAAGTCGACTCTAACGATACTCGATACTATACTACTACTACTACAATTTTGTAGTGATAGGCCAGGTAGACTAGTGTAGTGGTAGTAGTACTAGACCATTTGTTAGTACTAGGCATCCGTCCATCCCCTTACACGGTAGGTCTACGGTAACAGTTAGTGAATAGTGGTGGTAGGGCAGGACTCCCGCTCCAGGAGGACACCACATCTCGGTAATATTATTTAAACAGAGTGCAGACCCGTGGGCCGTACACTAACTGGGGTAATTGTAATAAAAGTTAAAATTTGTAGATTAAACTTGAAGCATTTCTATTTTCAAAATCTATAAAATTTGTAGTCTATTTTTTTTTTAATTATTATTTTTTTAATCTGGCTAGGTAAGGTTTAGATAGATCTTGATCTAAATATCTAGGATTCTGTATTGATTGCACCGTTATGGGAGACAATATAGACTCTGTCTAGTGTACAAAGTATATCTGTAAACAGCAGGGTCAAAATTCATTGAAGATATTTTTAATGCTTCTGACACTACTCATGCAGTAACAAATATCTGAATAAAATTTAAAAAGACCTACTGTACTAGTCATTATGATTATTAATCAGATGTCTAGGGAAGGTTTAATTGTTATTGTTCGTAACGCTACACCCCGTAGCATCTCTGATACCGATGTATATCCACTA
The DNA here is from genome assembly GCF_040938485.1 of Diadema antillarum. Lineage (NCBI taxonomy): Eukaryota > Metazoa > Echinodermata > Echinoidea > Diadematoida > Diadematidae > Diadema > Diadema antillarum. Next base: position 451,740 of record NW_027272521.1, read on the forward strand.
CTCCAGTACACACACTGAGTTTAGCCTAGTCGGATCCAGCAAGTCAAGATGTATATTGTATACTGAAGCTGAAGTGAAGGAAATCTCAGGTGTTCATTGCCCCAAGTGATGACTCAGGATGCCTGGCAAATTGAAAGTGCGAGTGGTGGCAGCCAGGGACTTGCCTGTGATGGACAGGGCTAGTGACCTGGCAGATGCCTTCGCTGAGGTATGTAGTAAAATACACAAGTTATCCCACCATCAAATTCGCTCTATTTGTTCATCAAATGGAGTCTGACATTATCATGGAATGGAAGGCCAGCCAGTGCCTTTATATATATATATATATATATATATTTTTTTTTTTTAACTCTAATTTTTCTTAATCATATATATGGGTTTTTTTTTTTTTTTTTGGGTGTTGTTGTTCTTCATAAAGAACCACCTTGATCATCTCCTTTTTTTTTCATAGCTTTGTTTGTCTGCTTGGTCTTGGTTTGATCTAGGGAGGGTTCTCTGAATGTGGAATGGCACTTGTTCATAAGTCCATGATATTCTGTATGTCCAGAAACTAAGAAAGATAAGATATTTTGTATGAGCCTTGTTCTAATGCCTTTATAGTCTTATAAAAATAAAGAGAACAATTGAGAGACAAGATTCATTATGAAATGATAGAGAATGGAAGCATGTTATTATGGTGTACATTTACATACAAAAAGAGCTTGTCTATGTAGATATGCCACCCTAACCTGTTCTAAGATTTTATTTTTTTTTTTTTCCTGTTGAATATCATGACATCAACAGGTGCGCTTTGGTCAAGTCACTCACAAAACTGAAGTCTATGGGAAGTCACTCAACCCTCAGTGGAATTCAGAATGGTTCAAGTTTGAGGTATGTAACCTGTTGATATCGAAGTCATTTGAAAGCAGCTTAGAGACAACGTTGCCATTTCATGAACTCAATTCGTATTCTCTCCTGTGAAGCCACACTGCTGGAGATGTTTTGAGTCGATTTAAACTCGAGGGTCATGCTTTCACATTTTTCCACATTTCAGTCATCTGTGTCATCTTGTTGAATTGTTTAATCTCTACTAAGGTCAATATTTCTGTTTTTAAAAGCAGAAGGTCAGGCGATGTGCGGTTTTCTTTGTTGTTTGATATGTTGTTTTGCATTTCATAGCCCATGACTGCAATTTACTTCTTTCTTTCTTTCTTTCTTTCTTTTTGATGAAATGTTCAGTGATTCAGTTTTATATTTTGGTATAGGTTGATGATGAAGAGCTACAAGATGAGCCTTTGCAAATTCGGTAAGTTAAAATTCCTACAAAATGCATGAGAATTTTCTTTGATGTGATGTGATGGGATGTGATGTGGTGTGGTGTGGTGTGGTGTGGTGTGGTGTGGTGTGGTGTGGTGTGGTGTGTGGTGTGGTGTGGTGTGGTGTGGTGTGGTGTGGTGTGGTGTGTGATGTGATTGTGATGTGATGTGATGTGATGTGATGTGATGTGATGTGATGTGATGTGATGTGATGTGATGTGATGTGATGTGATGTGATGTGATGTGATGTGATGTGATGTGATGTGATGTGATGTGATGTGATGTGATGTGATGTGATGTGATGTGATGTGATGTGATGTGATGTGATGTGATGTGATGTGATGTGATGTGATGTGATGTGATGTGATGTGATGTGATGTGATGTGATGTGATGTGATGTGATGTGATTGTGATGTGATGTGATGTGATAATATATGACATGATTGTTCTATGTGACAATGACAATAATGGTTGTGACTTGCAGTTCTGTTTAAGTCGTAATACTTCAGTGTAAGATGCTTAACTTCATGAGCAGTCTCCCGACAAACTATGGCATTGCCAGTGGTTTACGGGAATGTAGGCAAGGATACTTTTTTTTGGTCAAATCTGTACATCAGAAAACAAAGTTGGAAAAATGACAGGCACTGGGTTGGCCTGAGAATATGGCTCACTTTCCCCAGCAGGGAGCTGAAGCTTCATGCCATCAGGATCTTTGAGGAGGAGCATTTATCTAACACATTGAGTGACGTATGACTTCATGCATACGTTTGTGTGTTTCTTTGCAGGGTAATGGATCATGATACGTACAGTGCTCATGATGCCATTGGAAAAGTGAGTATTACTCATTGTCTTTGTTGATGTGATATGTGCCAGAGGTGCTTGTGTTCACTTTGTCATTCATCATCATCTGTATCCAGGTTTGTATTTTCTTCAATGTTTTCATAAGTGGCTCACTTAAACAACTTCATATGCAAGCTAATCGAGAAGATGTGAACAGGATGAGAGTAGTTAAAGTGCTTCATTGAGGTTGGAAAGTTTACAACGTTTGACATTATGCTGACTGACATACAAGTATTACACAGAACTGGCAAGCAAATTTGTGTAAGTAATCATTTATCAGCCTAAGGAGTATACTTCCAGAAAAAATAATAAATTGATATCAAAATTGAAGAGATTATAATTCAAAGAAGTAAAAGAATGAAATTAAATGCCTCACAGTACTGATTTTATATAGCTATCAAAATCTTAACGAAATGTGTACTGTAGGATGCAAATAATTAGGATGAAAATTTTACATCAATTTAACTCCTTCAGGTGTATATAGATCTAAATCCCCTCCTGTGGAAAGATGGCGTCTCAGACATTGCTGGCTGGCTTCCCATCTATGACACCATGCATGGCATTCGTGGGGAGATCTACATTATTGTTAAGGTGGATCTCATTGAGGATGTCAACAGGTTCAGGCAGTCCTCTGTTGGAGTGCACTTCTTCAATGGTGAGTGCTTCTCCAGGAATGGATCACCTATTCCTGTGTGTGCTCTTGTTTTGTTTTTTTTAACTATTACCTAATCCTGTTTTTGCTTTGGGTGCCAATTGGCACAGGAAACCCATAATATTGCGCACACTAGTGTGCAATGTCCCTGGCACAGAAAGGGTTAGACTAATTATAATTCATATCTGTGAATGTGCAAACTATTAACTTTTTTGGACAATATAAAGTATCAGTGAAATTCATGGCTAGTTGTAAAGTACAATTTCAACACCATTTAAGCTATGATAAACAGAATAAAGTCAGATGAACCAAATGGATGTTTCATGAGAATGAAAGTTATGGAATTGCAGAATTTAACATGTTTTCATTAAAGAAGTCACTGTCAAGACATGCCCTTGTCAAAACAGGTGTACCACTTTCATAATTGGATGAACATTTCCTACTCAACCTAATTATTTGGGGGAGTTTAGTTTCAACTCATTAAATTATGTTTGCCTTCAGATTGAGATTCTTTTGATGTTTTTATCTAAATTCATTCAACAGCAAGCACCATGCCATCAGGCTACATAGTCACAGCTATCCACGGCTTCGTAGAGGAACTTGTGGTGAATGATGACCCAGAGCATCAGGTAAAGGATTACAGGAAGTGTATGAAATATGTTATATCATCACTTTCTCATATATTTTTCAGTTTCTTTATTTCAAGGATGTAATCATATCTGCATGCAATTTTTTGTTTGTTATGTAAGTAGTGACTGTCAAATAGCTATTAGTAGTGTGGTATGGTGGCTTCTTTGTCTGATGTGAAGCAGCAATGAAGTGGTAATTACACTGCAAAATTAAAATGATGAGCTGAACAATTCCATCTTGTGTTGACAGGAAGACACTTTAACACATTCTCGTTTCTTTTCAATTCTTCGCATGCTATTTTGATACCTGATATTTGTTGTCAGATAATTTTTAGCTGGAAATAGAGATATGAAGGAATCTTTACATTCATAGTCTTTGTATACCAGTACTGATAATAAGAGGAGGTCCTTTATCATATATACATTTCTGTGTAAAACTTTAATGCCAAGGAGCTGATAATGCAAATACCAACACATTCTTGATCATATAGTCCAGGTCAGCTAGAAAAGCTCAAAGAATTCAGCAAAAACTGTCATGAAAATGGCTGCGGTAGACTAAGTAGTTGCTGCATACTTTTACAGAGTTGATATTTTTCCTTCTGTCTTGTACTAGTAGATGTAACACCTTTTGAAATGTCCCCAGAGTGAAAGATAATTGCAAAGCAAAAATAAAGATGAAATGCAGTTAATGAATCAAGTACCCATTGCTCACATGCTTGACATATGTACTTGAACACATTCGCTGCTGATGAATAATATTTCTAGACAAGAGCAATTGTTCTGGTGTTGATAAATTCTGTTATCACAAGAGCCTTTTTAGGGGGGGGGAAGGGTAGTAGCATTGCAAATCATGGTATGAATGCTCAAGTGATGATTTTGCACCCATGGAAGTGTCTTGGTATAAATACTCTCTTTGGAGGAGTTGGCATTAACTTTAAACTGAATATTATTGCATACCACAGACTGCCTCAATCAAAGAATATACGTTTTGTTGTTGATACTGACATCCAATGCCTCCCTCTCCCAGTGGATAGACATGATCCGCTCCCCACGAGCCTCCAACGAGGCGCGTCAGAGGCTCTTCTCTAAGCTGTCTGGGGAGCTGCAGAGGAAGATCGGACTCAAAGTCTTGGAGGCAGAAGGCAATGCTGTGCTGGGGTACAGATTTGTGTTCCTTATGATTAGCCTACTGTAAACGCCATATATTTAGCGAGTCTAAATTTTTGCGAATTGGGACTTCCCGACAATTTGGCGAGTGGTTGAATTCGTAGTTGTGGAGTACAGCGCTGGTCACAGAAATGTATGTATGCACGTTACATTCATGTCGGGATCAGAGTTAATATTTCCGTGTGTTTGTAAATTCATGAATAGCACCCGACTTGCAAAATTCACGAAAATAAAAACATCGCAAAATATTCGGCGTATGCAGTATGCTACTACTTGTAAAATTGCTACTTCTGTTGCTACTAATAAAACTACCCCCACTGAGACTACTACTACTACTACTACTACTACTACTACTACTACTACTACTACTACTACTACTACTACTACTACTACTACTACTACTACTGCCTAGAACTAATATCACTGATTTTACCAATACTGTTGTGTTTGTATGGTTGCCAAAGGTTGCAGGCCATAATATTCAGGTGTAGAGAGTACTTGCTCACTCAGTGGTTGCAGGAATAGGACTGATTTTATTTACCTTGCACAGCCACAGTTTGCAAGGTAACATTCAGGCTTGGAATGTGGTAACATAAACATTGATATAAACAAGCTATTATTTCAACTGGAGAAATATAAACAAGCTATTATTTCAACTGGAGAAGGGAGAGATGTGGGCCAAGAGAGCAAGGTCAAGAAAGAGGAGTGAAATTCTTAGTCTTGAGATTCAGACCCAAATCTCAGTTAATAATAGATGAATATCTCACAACTACTCTAACCATAACTACCACACCTACTACTATAATGCATTGTTAGTACGACTGTTGCTGTTTGTCCCTAATATTTAATAAGTAATAGTACAACAACAACAACTACTACTATTACTACTGCTACTGCTACTACTACTATTACTACTACTACTACCACTACTACTGCTGCTGCTGCTGCTGCTACTACTACTACTACTACTACTACTACTATTACTACTTGAAGAACAACAAATACTACTACTGCTACTGCTACTACTTCTTCTCCTACTGCTACTGCTGCTGCTACTACTACTGCTACTACAACTGTACTGTAATCACTGTTACTACTACTGTTTCTACTGCTGCTACTTGTAGTAGTCCTGATGTTATTCATGATAATACTATTCCGCAGAGTGCCAACCACAGAGACTGTTACTACAGCAATTAAGACAACAACATAAACCCACTTTGCTACAAACTTTTTACTATGTTTGGAGAGGGAGGTATGATTGTACAGTTAAAGGTTATATACACGAGTCCATTAGCAAGCCACAAACTTATTGATATTAGAAGACCTGACCAGTGGTTTAACTCAAACATAGCAATACAGAGAAAAAAGACCAACAGTCATTGCTGGTAATGTTTGGAAATTAATTCATTTAACTGAATATTTTTTTTCAGTGCAGTTTTTCCCTATTCACATAGTACCAGATATTAATCTTAGATGAACTATATGCGCATATTGGCAGATACTGGCAGTGCTTCGACCTGGAAGGAGAATCCGGAGTGGTCGTCAGGGGAATTGGTACCATGGCAACCATACAGATAGCAAAGTCCCCGCCCCCAACAACTCCTCAAAAAGAGTAAGCCAATGATGATTGCTGTGTTTTAAGAATTCTCAGAGATATGAAACTGTTTTTCAATAATCTGTTCAGGAGGCTTCAAATTTTACAGCATTATGAAAAAAATGACAAACCGAAGGAGACATTGTATGATCCACCTGTCGAATGTGATGAGCCCAAATCATTCATGTAGTTTTAAACCACACACTGTGTAAATTTTAAAGTTATGATACATAATTGGAGGAGATGACATGTGGACCGATGCAACAAACTGTATATTACCTTACATCCACAGCAAAGGGGAGTATTGATGAAAGTTAGGAACAAACATGAATTTACATTCTTATGACTAAGTTTTCTCAAATTTCACAGTGTTTGATAGAAATTGATTTAAAAGCCACTGAAGTCAGTGATGGCTCAAGGTCTAGACCTTGATCATGATACCTGTGTTACCAATTTTGTAAATGTTGATATTTGAAAATGGTGATAATGTATAAATTTTTTTGATCTCTTACTGTTTGCTATTAATGCAATCTGTTGCATAAAATGCTCAGGGACAAGTTTGTACCTTATGTGATATCTGTGAATACCCTGGGGGAAGCCTATAGTGTGAAAACTCATTAATAGTTAAAAATAAAATCTTTATGTGAGATGGAGGAATTTTGCTGCCAAGTGATCTGAAGGTGTCACAGGCAAATTATGAAACGAATGAAAATTTTCCAGCAAACAATCTAATTTCCAATTACTGCAGACTGAACACAGTAGAGGAGCAGGTTCCAGAAGAGACCCAAGTTCCCTGTGGATCACCGGGGACCGCAGTCGGAGTTGCTAAGCCGGTTGCCATGCCTCACTCACCGACAAAGAACCCAGTCCCCCCGAGATATGCCTCAGACTCCGATCTTGCAGGGCAAGGTAGGAGAGTAATTGTGGCTGTGTGAATGTAATCAAAGTTCTCTCTTTCATAATAAGTTCAGCTGAGTGTTCCACTTCAAAGTCATATGATTTGTGTAATGTTCCCAAAAAGCAATGTCACTCTAAGAATCATCGATGTTGGGTTTGATGGGTACATAAATTTAGTGGGCATTTATGGAGCAAACCCTGTATAGTAAGCTATCTCAGGAAAGAAAAGCTTACAATGCAGCCAAAATTACCCCCTTTGAAAAACCGTCACTTTTATGTTTGTAATAGGTACTGCCAGAGCTTGAGATTATTTTTGCCAGAACATCATCAAACTTATTTTGATTCAGCAGTGTGATAAAAAAAATTCATTTTATATCATTGTGATGTGGTGTTATTAACTGAGGTATCCACCTTATTTCTCCCTCATATTCCTAGTTTTGAGGTATATAATTGAGTTTTGTCAAAAAAATTGAGGCGTACTCATTCCTTGCTTTGTTGTTATAACAGCTGGCAGCCATGGTACAGCAGGCAGCAGTGGAAGTGGCAGTGGACCGCACAGGGTTGGTCTTCCCAGAACAATACTGCCTCAAAATAACATCGACATGCTGGTAAGCGCTTCTCTAGTCACACATACAATTCTTTAGATGATATACCCCAAAATCATTGGTGTCACTCTTTGATGAAAAACTTGTACAATGATTAGTCTGTCAGTTTCACTGGTAAAAACAAGTTCAGAGGTCATAGATAGAACTATCGTATCGTATACGTCTTCCCATATGGCAATTCATGCCACGAGATTTAATGACATGCCAATCACTCTTAAAATGTAGTGAATCTTGTCTGCAAAATATCATGACACAGTACCTATTGCAAATCTTTATGGCTTTGTTACAATGTAGTTTATTCGCTGGTTTTGATCATCTCTTCTGAAAGTTTCCATTTCGTAGTGCAAATTCTTTTGTAGTTTTAGCCGTGGTATGTCTTATGTTCTATACCAAATGCCTACATTGGGAGAATATTATGTAGAAGTGTTGAATAGTTACCAATAAAAATTGTAATCAAATTATGCAGAAATGTAATTATTTTGAAAGTATGACACAGATTACATCAATTTTCAGATCATGAATATACGATTTTGAAACTGTAATGTCATACTGAACTTAAATGAGCAGTTTTATATTTAGTACCCATAATTCTCTCAAACATTATTATGATATTGAAATTCGTGTTGACATAGTATCCAGAAATTGCCACTTTTTGTTGTTGCACATAATTTGAGGCAGTTGAAGTGATTGAAACGGCTAAAATGGGAAAAAGAAAAAAAAATGCCCCTTTGATGTATTCAGTGTTTGATTAGCCTTTCAGTGTCCTGATAATTAACGCTACGTATTGATGTATGTTCAATTGCCTTTGAAAGATGCAACATGGTGATACGGTGAGCTTTTCCCATGATACAACACGATAGCTTATTCTTACTTGTAGGTCTTACATGGGTCTGTGTTTGTGCACCAACTCAACTTTGTTTGACCCTTTTGGTTAGATTATAAGTTTTCATTAGATTCAGTGTGTTACTAACTTGTTGCCACTCTACCCAGTGTGTGTGTGTGGTTTCAAAAGGATTTGTTTTTCTCCTGTCCTCAACATTTCAATCTGAAATGAAAAACAAGTGTTATTTTCTGAGGTTGAACCTTAGCTAATATCAAATCTGACATCTCACATCCCCTGGATTCTATGACATCAAATTGTTCAAATCATCTTGACTATAAATGGTGGAGGGCCTTTCTGTTTAATATTGAGTTTAATTGACTTTCTGTCATGTTCATGAAAAAGATGTAATGACCTTTTCTCTGTGTGAACCATTTTTTGGGGCTTACATAAAACTAATTCACTTGGAGAAGTCATTCCTGTAAACACAAAGCAGATGAAGGGTCTCTGTGGAGTCAGTCTCAAGATAACTTTGTGACAATTTGCAGATCATTGACACAACCAAGTGCCATGGAAATCAGAGGAAATCAATGATGGCTTGAAGTGATTTTGGTCATAATAATCAGGAGTAGGAAAGGTGAATTTGTTTGGCACTTGTTATGAAAATTTGTGTTGTAAGTGGTGTTTTTTATTTTCATTTTTTGCTGAAATTAAACTTAAAATACTTTTTGATTGATTAGCTCCAAAATGTGAAGAATCTGTTTCAGAATTGTTAAAACAAAGAAACAACACAGATAAAATACCCTCCATTCTGACCCTGCCCCCTTGCCTACCCCCCCCCCCAAATAAAAACCCAACAAAACCCAAGGTGGTGGTGTGTGTGTATGTGTGTGTGTGTGTGTGTGTGTGTGTGTGTGTGTGTGTGTGTGTGCTGTGAATGAAATGTTTTCAGTTCGTATAAACTGCACAGTTTTATTTCATTAAGAACAGAACATAATGTACAAGATTTATGTTTGCTCTTTTCTCCATTATGATAACATTGCTACAGTAGTAATCAGACAGCCAGATAACCATAACCTTATATTCATTTCACCTTCAAGTGTATGCAATCAGGATTCACAATGGCAATGTTAGTTTGCTGCTACTTTGCTGAAACCTGCAAGATTTTGTGTTGCTTTTGAATTACCAGCTATCATTATGCTATGATAAATTTACCCATTGTGGTATAAAAACCACATTTCGGAGTGTTTTGAGCTGTATCTTTTTTATTATGATTTTTTCATTTATTCTGTATAGTATTTCACAAAAGTACAGTCAAGCAAATCTCTTTCGAGTTCAGCCTTCATGATTCATGTAAAATTGTTTGTTTTGTTTGCTGAGTTTTAAGAAGCTTCTAAGACTTAACAATTGATTTATTGCTGATTCTTCCATTTGAAACAATTTCCGAAGTTTATTTTCAACTTTCTCCCTCATATTGACAATTGTTTGTAAATTTCTTTCAGATTTTGTGCAGATTTAATTTATCTAGTTCTGATCTCTTCTTTCATCAAAATTGGATTTGTAGTGATATTCAGAGGCACCAATGTACTGTAGTTCTGAAAAGATGATGATAATTATTTTATACAGGAAAATTTCCCCAGCATTTGATTGGTTAACTTGTCTGATGAAGTGATACAACACACAAAGAAAGTTGTTTACCTTTTGTGTCTTCAAAGACTTAGGGTTAAACTGCCAAGCTTTTTTATCCTCATTCAATAATCCGTCCCATATATCACCCTGCATCACAAAATTAACAAAAAGTCGCCAGATATGGATTCTTAGTTAAGAGCAGATTTTCAAAGAGCAGACTTTAAGCTTTGAAATGATGCATAACTCAGTTCAAATGGACTCTCCTATGAAACCTATCCTAATATTGGAAAGAAAGTGCACACTCTGGAAAGTGTGAACTGAGAAAAGAGGCTCTAAAGTACAGGGTCTGTTCAAGCACTTAATCTTATGCCAAGCGGTGCTAGCTGTGTGATGACTGGAACAAAAACAGGGTGTGAACCACGGGAGGGATTATCAGATTAAGTTGAAATTAAGCATCCTTTATTAACACTTTTGTAGATGATCAATACCAACTTTCAAAGCAGTAGCACTATCTTTTTAAAGTTATTAGAGATGGAAGTGAAGAGTATGGATAGGGTTTTCAAGAAATGAAAATGGGACTGTATAAGACACACCTAATCACACTATTCCACCAAAAAGTGTTCAAGAAAAAAATCCTAAAAGCACAATTTCCTGTTCATTTTATGATCCCAAACTTTAGTATAATGTAAAAGAAGACTTGCTCTTTCAGAAAATATTTCAAAAACTCAAGATTGGCTGGGTTGACCAATTTTACCTATTTTTAGTCCTCACACAAAATCAGTAAGTGCAACTTTTTTGTTGATTTTGTGTTGCACGGTCACATATTGACCGAGTTGCAAATTTGTGAGTCTACTCAGCTGTAGCAATGTACTTTAGTCCAACTGGTAGGCTGTGGTGATGCAATGGGGTAGTAGGAGGACTGTGTATCAAAAACTTTATCTCTTGATGATTAGTTTTCAAACTTTGGTGCTAGTTGGTGAGGAAAGCATTCTAGTGTACATGCAAGTCATCATGCCAATTCGACAATAAGACAAAGGAAGGGTTAAACAGGTGTCTTCTCTCTCTCCCCCTTTGTATACTATTGATATTATCCTTTTTACAATCCTATTATTTTTTGAGTGCACTACATCATCCTGAGTTTGTGTGCCATTCTGCAGCAGTTCATTCTTAACATCCAATGCCACTGCTTGCCATTGCAAAGTTGAAACAACTTTTGTTTTCCCCCTGCTTACAAAGACTTAACACTTTGCATGCCAAAAATCTCCAATCATAATCCCATGGTAACCCATAGAATGCTGTGCCTGTAGGGATTTTTAACAATATTGTTCTGCATACAACAGAAAATTAAGCATGGTGATGATACAAGAGAGATATCGTGTGAATCTGCTTGTCCCTTGCTCAGTGAAACCTATGTGATATGACATTAGAGTCAAAGTCAGTGCAGTATTAAGCAATCTGCCACTAGTAAGTGCCCTGCTTTCCTCTATTTCTTTCTCCAGGAATATCCCTTCTTCACTATCTCGTCATTTCCCGCCGGTTTTCTGGTCCACCTTGGTGGGATGGTCTCGGCTAGATCTGTCAAACTCTTGGACAGAATCCACAACCCAGGTAGCTTTTCACTCGGCAAAATCTCCTAGTAGTTGTCATTTTATAAATAGCTGACAGTCATAAATGTTACAGTATATGCATGGCCATGCTTGTTCACACTTTAGTAGAACATGGGAGTGCATATCTGTGCAAAGCTCATTGGGAACAAGGAATAATTCACTGTCAGTTTCTGACTGCCTGTACCTGATGTGCAGTTTGCTTGGTTGGATCCTAAGCATTGTATGTACATTTTGAGCACTTGGCTCATCATCAGTGTAGTGCATTGTGTACTGTTTTGTATACAGCACACACGCAACCAAAGAATCTTGCTTGACTAAAGTTAACAGTTATAAATAAGCTTCCGCTTCGGTGCACACATTTGCTGACAGGAAATTGTATTTTAGCATTCTTGTGCTAGTTGTGATTATTGAATGTAACGTGGAGGGTAGTGAACCAAGACCAATGCAATCAAAGAATCACAATGTCTGATGACTGACTCTCCGTGATAATTATGATTCATATTATCATCATTATCATTATACATGTTTTTATCAGTATCGTAATTGTTGTTACTATTTGCATTGGTCTAATGACTATTGCATCATATGGGGACTCTTGAATGAGTCGTCACAATCTTGCTCTCTCTTTCTCATACTTCCTGGACAGATGAACCGGAGACGAGGGATGCTTGGTGGAGGGAGCTCAGAACTGAGATTCGCTCCCATGCCGTTGCCATGGGATGCCATGCTGTGGTTGGATACAAGGAGACCACCAGCATTTGGTAATTGATTCTTCCAGTCAGACCTTCGTTTTTTTTATTTCTTGTATGCATCGACTATGTTTGAATATTCTATGCGCTGATACCAGTGTATGACATCTCAGCAATTTCTTCAAGAATGTCATTATAGAAATTGCGCTGCTGAGAATGCTAGTTCTTAGTGTCAAAAGATGGAAGATACATGTAGAAGTTTTTTTTTCCCCCCCGAAAATGTCCACTGATCTACTTCTATGATTTTTCTGTTTTCACACAAAGCAACATAATATCAGCATGGAATTTCCCTCTTAACCCATTGAGGGCGAGTGTCTATGGGAAATGCGTGTTGTAGCAAAATCAGTCCGTCCTCAACGGGTTGATATAGCAGAGACTCCAACCCCAAGCACCTTCTGATTTGGAGATTCCCGCCTGAAACCCCTAGCAAACGGGAGACTCCAACTTGATGTGCGCGAAGCTCCTTGCAGCCGGGGTCCAGGGGCCGCTTAAGGGCTCTGGAAGCTCGGGGGTTCTAGATGCTATCTTGCGCTATCTCTGGCTTATTTTTCAACATACAATGACACTAAATAAGAAATCATATCCAGTGGGAGACACAGAGCCAGGGGGGTAGAAATTAATTATCACACGGGAGAACAGGAGATTTTGCAAAATTGGGCTTTTGGCGGGAGGTTTCCCGTCAAAAGCAGGAGAGTTTGAGTCTCTGATATAGTGGAAAAGATGCCACTGGATTCCTTGATAGAGAAATTAATTTTGATTTTTGATTTTACTGACATTAATGCACAATGCAAGTAAGATTGTGTCATATGTATTTCATCATCTAATTTATTGTTTTTCCTCTTTTTGTTGTCCCTCACCTACTTAGTGAAGAAATCTGTTTGCTGTCTGCCTCTGGCACTGCTGCGATTGTGAACTTGGAGGCTGTCCAACAGAGCGCCCTCAATCAGCAGAACAGTCCAGTCCTCACCATGTCTCTGGATAGGACTGAGTTTTACAAGGAGCAGCAGGCAACAACGCCCCCAATCATAGAAAAGTAGATAACTGCTACACCTGTGGCTAATCTTTATTTCTCTCTTTTTCTTTTTGTCTGTCTCTATTGAATGTCTGTGTCAAACTATACAGCTAGCCAGCCCTCTCCCCCTCTCTCTATCTCTATCTATCTATCTATCTATCTATCTATCTATCTATCTATCTATGTATCTATGTATCTATGTATCTATCTATCTATCTATCTATCTATCTATATGTATGTATTTATTTATATGTATAATTTCATGTATGTTTATAACTCTAAGGTGTACTTCACATTTGATAGAAGTGGACCTTCAAAAACTTAATTCTCAGTATTCTTTGAATGGACCTTGTGTCACAGTGCATGTCTAAAGTGAACATGACCAGTTCTAGCTCAATAAAAGTTCAATAAATATGTACTCCAGAGTGTCTAAGATCATATTTGCAATTAGTGTGATGTGGCACAAAAGTAGGAGAGTTCAAGATTCTTGATATTGTATACACTATGAACATTTTGTAAATTTAAAGCAAGCTGTCCCAACTTTGAAAGTACATTTATATGCAATCCTAGTATTGTTGCTGTTATTTCATGTAGAAAACAGATATAAAGATAAAGGTAGATGCATTGAGGAATATATCTAATAACATTAGATTTGGAAAATAATATCAGGGACTTACTGTTTATACAATGCATAAAAGTAACAGTAACTACACTTTAGCTAAACTGCTCCTTGTAATGCTGGAACTTGCGCAATTCAGATATAAAACAAGGATGTTAAAAGGTATGGTTAGTTTAGAAGTTTGTCTGTTGATTTGTTTACTTATGTGTTGGTTTTTATTCTTCTTTTAGAATGTTTAAATGGCTTTTTTTTTTTGACAGGAATGATGCTGGAATCCCTGGCCTTGACTCATACCCACACTGCTCCATGTGTCACCTCCCGTACAACGAGTCAGCTCTTCCTTTTCCCGTTCAAATCACAAAGTGTGCAATATGCAGGTATGCGTCGAATGAGATTGAACTGTTACACAGATGCTGGAGATGGATTGGGTGAAGAGGGATGTTGCATATGTGCCGTACACATTCCGAACCGCAAATGCCATAAAATATCTCAGAATTCATATGAACGTAAATTTTTTCCGCCCACTTTTTTTTTTCTGGAGCTCCTAGAGCAATGGATATGAATAGCATCCTGTGCTTCACTGTGATGATGTGAATTTTTGTCTCGAAAGTCAAGTATTGTTTGTTTTACAGAACTGTTGCTCCAAAAAGTCAATTGACATATTTAGAATTACCACATCCTCCAATGTGTAATACAGCCAGCCACCAGTTGTTCATTATACATGTGCTGATGTGCACTAATTTATCTTATATCTGCATATTGCAGTTGATGATGTTTTAATTTGCATTCACATTCATGGCTGATTTTTATTTCCCCAGGCGTAACAAAGTTCCAGATGTCCTGTTCACCACCATCGAACCGCCACCCAACCTGCAGTATACAGGGCATGGCTGCTGCATTCAGGCAAGGTGAGTTTCAGTCTTGACTGTTGACACCCACTTTCTTTCTTTTTTTTTAAATTTGCCGATGCTGTCTGACTAATAGGGCTGTCTTGTACAAATCTTGAGACAGCAATGTCTCGCTTAACGAGAAATTCTGGACCAATTAAAAGTTAGTCTGAAAAGAAAGAGTAAAATGTTGAAGCACAATTGTGAAAAGTTGATGAAAATCAGATTAAATGTAGGGAACTTACAGTGACTTTATCAACTCAACTATTTGCATGGTCATATTGACTGTTCAAGAACTTCTTTTTCTTTTTTTTTGGTGAAAGTCAGTGAAACTTCACAATTTTATAACTTCCTTATTTTTCTTTCTTCAAATCTAATCAAAGTTTCTCAGTTGTATTTATAAAATTATACTTTTGCTTTAAATCATACTACCTGTAGGTTTTGATTGGTCCAGAATTTCCCTTTATAGGAATAGACTAAAAAAGAGATAGACAAGTATGTAGTGGTGGTATTGCAGTCCAGATTTTTTTTTTTAATTGAAGAAAATCATGAGGATAAGATCAGTATTGAATAATGATATTTGCTCAAAATGATCACTCACTGTGAACAAACTGTCAATCACACTGTTAAATCCATTTGATTTACAGTGAGCTAAGATTAAAGTTGAGAACATGCAGCCAGCACACCTGATTCTAACTCTCATTCTTATTCTGAAGTAGACAAGATAGTGTGTAGCTCAATGAGCAGTGCACAATAAACAAAAGTAGTATATATATACTGTTCACAGGGGCCTCCAGTACTCATATAGGTACATGCTTTATGTTTGTGTGAACAGTGAAATGTATCACCATATTCTTTGAGCATGTGCACGAAAAAGACATCAAATGGAATGGCGTGATGGCTTTTTTCAAGTTCGAACAATGGCAACTGACCTTTCAGAAAAAAAAAGTAAACGATAAATGTACAAAAGAAATTATGAATTAATTATGACCATGATATAGGCAGATATGACACTTTGATATCATGGAATTTAAATGTTTTAAAAAGCATCTTTATGTAAAATATATCTATAGTTTTTTAATGATTTTTTTTTGTGTGTGTGTGAAATAGATTGGAAATTTATAAACATATTGCAGTGCCATAGTGAAGTCAGAGTTCTGGTGGTGTAAATTCCTGTTCTTCTCATAATTACTCTACAGTCCTATTTTTCTTTTCATTTAGACTGCTGAGAAAGAAAATGAAAAAGAAGTCAGCAGAAACCAAAACTAAACTTGCTTCTAATAGAACTGTGTGAATAATTGTCAAAGAGTAGATTTAGAGCAAAACTTCATCTATTTCCGTCTGTTTTCCAGAGTTTGTCGAAGCAAAAAGAAGACCACTGGGGAAGCTAATGCAGCTCTCATAAGTGACGTAAGTTGCATCTCACTATTCTCATGCATGACCAATTTATATCACCTCTTGCTCTATGTTTCAGGATGTATGACTCAGTGCATTCAAAAATGAAAATGTATTCATTTTGTGTAAAAATGGTTGTAATGTAGAACTGTGATGTACAAATTGTTGTTATTCATTCAGAAAATAGGGGATGAATGATGTGTCCAAAGTTATATGTCTGGAAAAAAAACAGTAAGGGGGAACAGTTGCCGAGCATGTGTGGCAGTTAATCAGTTCCTTATGGGAACCTGGTATACCAGGGGTGTTTCATAAAGCTGCTCGTAAAGTTACGAGTGACTTACGAGCGACTGGTGATCAGTTCTTGTGCTGAATTATGGAAATTCTGATAAGTATAGCACATCAGAACTGATCACCAGTCGCTCGTAAGTTGTTCGTAACTTTACGAACAGCTTTATGAAACAGGACCCCGGTTCCCAAAATGTAGACAAGAGTGTCTGCATTTGTGATCTAAATTCATATTTATTTGTGATATGCTGATGGAAAAATGAATTTGATGGAAAGATTGCAGTTTCTTATATTAATATCTGTTATCTTTCTGTTCCAAAACTGCATGTATATTTGTCCAGCTAAGGAAAGCTTCTTTTTAATACTTGGTGACATTTTCTTACTATACACATATGCAAACGCAGGCCTCAATGAAATGACTGGGAAATGTACAATCAGAAGCCAGCCCAAACAATGATGAGTGGGTAAAATGATTGTTTGGTTACTTCAGTAAATCCTTATGCTATTAAAGATTCCTAACATTTGAATGCATTCTGTTTGATGTACAGCAGTGATGGTTTTGTTTAAATTCATCTTTTTTTCCAGGCTCTCCCCTTCATGGAGTATGAACTTCATAGACAGATGATCAACAAACTCAAGGTAGACATTGCTAGACCATGAAGATACAGTGTTGTAGCTGCAAGGATAGAATGACATTAATGGAGGAAGTCTTTTTTTTATGACTGATGAAAAACGATTGCTTCTTCAGTTTTAGATTATTGTTTTGTAAGTTGTCATACGTATAAAGTAATGTGTGGAGTTTATCTATGCTATTATTTTTACAAATCTATTTGTCGCATACCAGCCGATTGGCCACAAATAGTGTGTATGGGCCATTATGTTTTGTGTAGACAACTGCACGTTACGATTAGTGTACAACTTTGCAGGAGTTACATTAACCCATTGAGGACAAGGTGATTTTGCTAAACACACATTTCCCATAGACACCTCCCTGCATATACTCGGGAGCAGTGCTCATTCTCCAACTGGTTAACATTGTCTCATTGTCGAAAGTTACTCAATTCATTTCATAGGCATAGTATCCTACAGTGTCTCAAAGGAATATGAATCAAATGTAGTGATCATTTTAAACTCCCATTGATCTCTTTGCTCTGTGGTATCGCATGCTTGGTGAAATCATAAACATATGTTTAATCCACAAACATATCTACAGGCACTGTGTTAGGTTTCGATATCAACCAGGGGTCGCTCTGTGGTATCGCATGCTTGGTGAAATCATAAACATATGTTTAATCCACAAACATATCTACAGGCACTGTGTTAGGTTTCGATATCAACCAGGGGTCGTTCTGTTCCTACATAGTTTGTGTGTAACACAGTAACTCTCATCAAGACCTTACTAGTCGTAACTTGTCTCCATGCCTGCATGACATTTGTTTTCTCTTTGTGTTTAAGGTGAAAGGAATGAACTGCCTGTTTGGTCTGAAAGTCCAGGTCAGTGTTGGAGAGACTCTGCTGGTGGGGACAGCGGTGAGTATTTGAAATCCTTTGCATTCTAAAATACCCAGCTAGCAGATTGAGAACTGACTATCTGGAGAGGGAGCCAGAGAGTGCTTTTGTTGAAAGTTAGAGAACTGAATTAGCATTCCATAGTGACTTGTATCTTGCAGGATGTCATTTCATGTTGCCATGTATAGAAAAGACATGAATATGTGAGACTCCTTTATAACTCATACTCTGTGAATTCAAAATATCTTTGATATGCATGGTGGTCTTTTGATTTGTAAAGCATGCTGATAGGGCACTTGAAAGGGAATTTATCCCCAAAATACCTCTATGAATTTTTATGTTTCGTTAAAATCTGCATGCCACCCTTGCTATAGATAAGAAGACGACAAAAATTCATTGATTTTGAATGTATTGTTTGATATTTCTTGCACTTTACTGATTTGATCTACTTACACTTCTGAATTACTGACTCCACATATATATCTCTTGGGTAGAGTTTTCCTTTCAGTCCACCAACAAGCAGTGATAAGACATGCATAATATTGACAAAGACTTTCAAAAAAAAGTCTTGCCAGTTTCCCACTAGCATTACTGGAAAAGTGGATATTTTCGCGCGACTAATTTTTCGCGCTCAGCCGGGTAAAAAGAGTTTTGCATGTTTTTAATTCCGCGAAATCAAGACATCAAATACTGGAACATGTGGCATGCAACAATATTTGCATGCTTTTGTTTTCGCGCTAGTTTCTTGTTGCGCGAAATGCGCGAAAATTTCAACACCGCAAAAATTTCCACTTTGACAGCATGCCATGGAATCTGAATCTTTCTATCTGCAGACTGCCACAGCTGTCTTTGTCTCAGCCCTACCCCCTCCTTCATCCCTTCGAATTTCAAGACAGGTGAGACGTAAGCTCGTATTGAGTCAGTGGATCGTGATAATTGCGGCCATGTAGACCATGGAATTTAGTGGAAGAATCAGTTTCTGCGTATACACACAGACTGGAAAGGCATTGAGATGACATCATTGTAAATGTCTTAAATCTGGGGCCCGTTGCATAAAACTTACCGTTGAATTTCAATGGTAACTACCGTCAAAATTAGGCATCACAGCCAATCAGCATCAAGGATTATAAAGTTTACCGCTAATTTGAAGACTTACCGCTAGAATGGAGCGGTAAGTCCAGCGGTAAGGGTTTTATGCAACAGGGCCCAGTTTAATTTGCGATAATGCTTCCCCTGTAAAAACGCGATAAGAGCAAAATGCTGATCGTAAATGCACAAATTTAATCATGTGTCAGAATGCTGATTCTGGCCTCGAAAAGTTCAGCACCAACACTTCCTAAGCGAATTTACGCCTATGGAACATAATGGGAAGGTGTAGGTGAATTAATTTCTTTGTTACGAGGCAGTAGGAGAAGAAATATCCATAAATTCTAATACACTGCAATAACGATATGTTGGACTCTTGTTCTTCCATTATGTATTGTACACAGTAAAGTGAGAGGAAGATTAATGCATGTACTCAATGTATGTCTACCAGAGATTGGTTATCAGAGATACCATGTTCTGTGTCGTTACACTTTGCAGGACACAAGTGGCACAACGGACAAACAGGTGCAGATTTTCCAGGAGAAATTGGATGCAATCACCTCCAGAAATAAAGAGACCTATGGTCTCAATCATCCACAGGTAAAAAAGTGTTCTTACAAGTGTAAGCAGTCTTGGAAGGAAGGTTAGCGAGGGAAATTATGTAGTCTCAGCAACGTATCATTTTTCTCTATTGGCCTACATGGTAACTGCAGCAAGATGGCAAGATTTTGATTTGCATTGTTTGCTTTGGTTTGTGAAGTTGAACCTTCACACTGTTGGTGCATTCCTGTTTTATTTGCATATGTGCTTGTGTGTACCTTTCATATGTGCGTGAGTGTGTATTGTCTTGACTGTGTGTATTGACTGTGTGTGTGTTTTTTAATATGAATGTTAGTACAGTACTACACATGTATGCTTCTGTACCTCCTTCCATACATCTTGCATATGTCAGGCTAGTCTAGCCAGAATGCAATATGGAACCTTGGTGTACAAAGAATGTTGCAACATAGAAATATATAAAAACGCAGAGAATTATTACAAAGAGAAAGTATTCAAATTCATCAATCAGTTGCAAGAGAAAGTATGTTTGAAAGAAAAAAAGGGAATAAGGATGAAGTTCAGTCTGTGTGTGAGTAAGAAACACAGCATTCAACTTTTGTTTGACTTCTTGACAGGAGAGCAGCGGTGCAGAAGTTGATGGGGCACCCACAGGCCACACCAGCGCAGAGGAGCTGCCGGATCCCCAACTTTCGTCTGGTCACAGGGAGACTTTTGTCATAGAGGTCAGTCATACAAGTCAAATCTCAGCCACCTTGATTATCTCCCTCTCCTCCTGCGTCCTCATCTCCTTGTTGTTGTTGTTGTTGTTTTTTCTTCTTCTTCTTCTGCTGCTTCTCTTAAATGTGTTTCGTGTCTCTGTCTGTCTTTGAAATTTTGCTCTTGACTGGATGTTCTCCTTTCAATCCTTCTTCTGTTTGTACTGTAAAACCAGAAACATTTTGCAAATTGGTGACTGGCATTCAGTGCATCTTGTGGACAAAACTTTCATGTGCATTTTACTAAGGCAAATTGTGGCTCCTTGCAAAATTCACGGAAGCTTGATTCATGCAAACATTTTTGGTTTAACAATACCTGATACATGGTGGGTTGATGTATAACTGTCTTCCTTTCAAATTTATGCACTTTCTTTCATCATCATCATCATCATCATCCTCATCATCATCTTACTCATGCTTTCATTCTATCCATTAGTAACATGAATTCTTTCAGTGATATTGTTCTTTGGTGTTTTTTGCCCTTTTGTATCTTTCAAATTCAAGACTTCATTTTTCTTACTGCATTGTGAGACTATGACAAGTAAAACAGTCACTGAATGTTGCAGGTCAAAGTTGCATGGATGCTGTGACATTATGATACCCATTCCTGTGAATTTGAGAACATCAGTGAATTAGGCTATTAATGAAACTCCAAAAGTTTTTGATGGGGATGATGCTGAATCCACTTTACCAGAATACACAAAAATGTGGAATAACAAAAATTGTCATGTCGTTTGGATGAAAGCAAATTCCATCGTGTTAAAACACTCTCTTTGCACTTTGAAAGATCAATGTGTTTGTGTTGTTCAATGTTGTTGTCTTTTTGCTCTGATTAGATTGATGACATTGAGGACACAGAATCTGTGATTGAGCTCTTTGAGCAGGACCTACCCCAAGGTATGTCTTCTAATTCTTTAACTGATTAATGTATGTTATTTATTCATGTAGTCTGCATTGTTTACTTTAGTTTGTTGCAGCAAAGAAGACCCATGCATCATAGAGAATTTTAGCCGACTCAGAGACAAATAAACTGTCATTGCAAATTGTGATAGCAATGGCTATTCTTTTTAATTTGTGTCTTTGGTTTTGTTTTTATTGATGTGCGTACTTGCTTCCCCTTTCTTAATTTCTCCGCTTCATCATTGTTTAACAGGTTTTCTGAGTTGCAGAACAGAGGTGTTTCCAGGGAACATGGAGCCTACCCAACATCTACAGGTAAGTTTGCCTGAGAATGATTATGAAGCCATTGCAAAATTCAAGTGTGAAACAATCACCATACAGTTGCTGCTTTGTTTGTGTGTGTTTTTTTTTCCCATTCACGGATGTCAGTGATTATGCACACAGCAGTTTAATCAACAAACGGGGCATTTCAATTTGTGGGATTAGTCTTTTCCTCAGACGCTTGCTGACTCTATGATCTGACACCTTTGAAATACTTTGCTCCCTCATTGAGGATTTCCTCCTCAACCTACATGTTGAAATGTCAGAATGTCGAAAGTCTAATTCTGAACCTCAGTGTTGAAACCTGAGAGACTGCAATTGTATGTCCATGGATCTACTTCATTTCAAATTTAAGTTTGCAAGGCATGAATTTGGAAGAAAGTGTTGGGACATCATTTTTGTGTGTGTGTGTGTGTGTGTGTGTGTGTGTGTGTGTGTGTGTGTGTGTGTTGTCTTTTACAACTGTTAATTAACTTTATTTCAGTGTTCACTTCAATTTCATATATTTTCAACAATTGAAGTGAACACTGACATAGGTAAGCTGAAATGATAAGGGCACGCATAGAGGAAGAAAGTAAAATACATTCTTGCAAATCTTTGTAGTTTACGGGGGACAAACAACCCTCAATTTTGTATAGATTAATCTTTGTGTGTGTATGTTGATCTTACAGACCATCACCATGATGCGCAGGTCATCCCTTTCTGATACCTGTGGAACCACCAAAGTTGTGACGGGACTCATCCAAGAAATGATACAGGTTGGTCCAGTGATCAGTTGACCATGTGGTAAAGCACTAGTAGAGGTAAATCCTCTCTAAAGTCCAGCTTGGCTGCACACAGTCATTTTTGTGCTTCTGACCCAGAGGCTGCTAGAGATATGTTTAATTCAGGTTGTCTTTCTGTCTATCCATTTGTTCCAGACCCGTTATCACATACATGTACCATTATGTAGGAAATGCCCTTGGGTGGATTTTAATGATATGTGGCCAAAGCGTGGTGTATACGGCGTAGAGGTACTGAATAGATTTTAGGCCAAATCTGCTTGGTCAAAGATCAAAGGTTAAAGATCACCAAACTCACTGAGGCTAAAGATGTCACTTCCAAGCTGAATAAATGGTAATATATACTGTAAAACGAGGAATGTTCACATGCATTTTAATTTTGCGAGCACCAAGATTGGCGAAAATAAAATGTACGCAAAAATTCTCGTCTACGCTGTATGCATTGCACGCCAGTGTTAATTCACGAAAATTTCATGCCACAAAAGAGGCCGTCAGCTCCAATTTGGGAAAATTTCATGCCGCAAATATATCATGTTTTACAGTAGTAGGAAGCATTATTATTGTATCTTCTGAAGATGTGGTGGTCGCAGTCCTGATAGTGACCTCTCTGTATCTTTGAAGAAGGAATGAGATATGTGGACAGCTGGCCCAAACTTGGTTTTGCATGTGCAACTCCCCAGCAAGATTGTAGATGATTGCATGATAAGAATCTGGCCATCTTTCTGACTTGGCATGCTGAGTAATCATTCCTGTGTTCTTATATTTTTCTTTTTATCTTTTTATTTTATTATGTTATGGCGCTGTTTTATTTTTCCATTTTTCACCCTCAGGGGATTTGCTTCAAGCTTCGGAACCTGACACCATGCTGTCTCTGTAACATGGACATAGAATTCATCCTGGATGAAGATGAAATCATACAGGTATGACAAACCAGATGCTGATTGTTCTGTGAATGTTGTACATGTTGTCGGATGTAGAATGCTTCATATACATCGATGTTTTCAATTCATACAAGTTGTTGGCATGTTATGACACAGAAACCTTTCCTTGGTTGGGGGTGATCATACAATGGAAGTTAGACTGCTACCAACCTCTAAGAATTTGTGGTCATGCTTTCATCCAGTAATTGCAAGACAAGCAAACATCAAGGAGATAACAGCATGACTATTACTTGGCCTGTCCACAAGTTGTTCAAAGTTGATTGAAGCCTGATTTCTTTCGTATTACCATGTTATGACATTTATAATGTGTCTAACTATGTACTGTGGTTGTGGAAAACAAGAAACTAATTGAAACCAAAGAAATATATTGACAAATATTTTAGCATCAATATGAAAACATATTCACTTTTGTTCACATCTTTCTCTTCTATACAATGTTTGTATGTAGTTGTTTACATTGATAACTTATCTGTTTTTTGCATTCAGATATGGTTGACTACAGCTGTGGTTGGCATGAAGCCCATTGCAAAAAATGTTCCAGTGCAAAAAGGTAAAGTAAATCATTCAATCCAATCCAATTCAGCAAATCTTCTTTTCAATGAAGAAAACGTATCATAATGCTTACACAACTTATAGATGAGCAACATAGGTGAAGAAATGGCATTCACATCGCAATGTTTACCAGATATACATGCATGACAAAACTTAACAAAAAAAAAGTATTCAAACAAAATGCAAGATATGTTAGCACAATAATTAGAAAAAAAAAATGTTGGAATTGAGAAATCAACTTGAAATGCACTCAATATTTACACTCAACATATCGTGTGGACAAAACACTTGTGCGTGGACTTTCCTTTCGCAGATCTTGACACCTTGCAAAATTTGTGAAAGTTTTGTGCACACTAAAATTTGTGGTTTTACGGTAGTCTTCTGTGAATTCTGTGCAGATTGAACAAAGAATTAAACAGATATGCAAAGAGAGAAAGATAGAGAAAGAGACAGACAGACAGACAGACTGAGAGGGAAAAAAAATCTTAACCTGTCGAGGACGAGTCCCGAATATACTCGGGGAACGTGTCTATAAGAAATGCTTCTTGTAGCAAAATCAGCCCGTCCTCAATGGTTAATTCCTGTTGTGTTTGATTACATCTGACCCAGGATCTGCAAAGCCATCAATGGATTCAGAAATGATGTTCTCCATGGACGAAGTGTCGGAGACAAACTCGCAACAACAACCAACATCCAAAGGTAGTTTGACATGACTTTCTGCTCAATTTGTTTGGGTTTTATCGGGTTTTACACTGTAAAAAACATAGCTGTTGCAGAATGTGATACATGATCACAGTGTGTAGATAGGTAGGATATTTCATTGTGCGCATGGCATTTTGTCGTTAGCACACTTCTCTGTGCATGGCAGATAGTCGCTAGGCAGTGGGAGTGCGCATAGGGTTAACAACGTTCTGCCATGTGCAGGGAAGGTGTTAACAACATTCTGCCATGTGCACAACAATTGTCTTGCATCTTTCTATTTTTTAGTAATTTTGATGAAGGAAAAAAAGAAGAAGGAAGAGTTTTGATCTGTGTCGAAGGGGAGGAGACTGTTTTAATATCAAACCAAAAGTTAAGCTATTTGTTGTCCTTGTGTGTGAATATACACATGAAAGTTGTTTTGTACCAGTACGTGATAGAGTTTGACATGCTCCAAGAACACACTTTCAAACAGTGGTACACTTTATAGAACTGTATGTGTAGAATACATTGGTCACTTCATTGCGAACCGAATTGCAGTGTATTTATAACTGTATATTAAACCTCACAATATAAATGCATGATCACATGCAGTGTCAGGAGGAAAGGTGCGCCTGTTTTTGCAGATCAAGAGAATGGAGCTCATTATGGGATAGATTCCTTTGCTACCAATTCATGCTACTTGCGGCTTTTGTATTTAAGCAGTAATGTTGTAAACATAGCTACAAATTTCT
Source organism: Diadema antillarum (assembly GCF_040938485.1). Classification (NCBI taxonomy): domain Eukaryota; kingdom Metazoa; phylum Echinodermata; class Echinoidea; order Diadematoida; family Diadematidae; genus Diadema; species Diadema antillarum. The sequence goes on from NW_027272521.1 coordinate 477,262, forward strand.
CAGTTTACTGGCAGATCATGGGTTCGTCATCATAAACCTGTCCGATTGTGACTTATGAATTCACACCTGCCCGCTATTTTTATCTAACAGTTAATTCCTATTTGTTTTTCTTTTTTTTTTCTTTTTTTGACCTGAAAAAGCAAGGCTTTATCCAGCCTTGTATTCCTATTTTTGCTAATACCTGCCAATAGTGATGTATGTTACTTGAGTAAATTGGTTTTTTTTTTTTGGTGCAATATTTATTCCTATTCATTCTTATTTTTTTAAACTGAATTTCAGGGTAGTCAGGTGTTAATATTGTATCTCCTGTCACTCTGATGTGGTGTAGTATCTATTCAAAGGTGAATCATCGTCCTCATGGTTGGTTTGTCATCTAAAGAGATAATAAAAAAACCAAGATGTCCTCGTAAGATATGCAGTCGTTGACCCAGTATAACATTTCTTATTTTGTTTGTGTATACTTGGTTCTTCATGGGTCTGTATAGGCAGCAGTTTGAATTTCCTTGCCATGAATGTTAGATTCCATGCAGTTTAGAAATGTTTGGTTAATTCTCTCTGTCAAAATAGCTCTTGGTATATAGCATGATAGCTTACTATGCACAGTAAGATTTATGCTAGTATATTATATAAACTCACTGATATAATGCAAGCATTTTCGTTTCCATCCATCATACACCATAGAATCTGAGCCAATGCGACTGGAAAGGAGAATTCAGCTAGGGGTAAGTCATTGAAATCAAAACTAGTGTTATTTGTTTTGATAAAAAAGGATAATAACAGATTGTTATACGGTATGCTACGTGTACTTGTTACATTACATAGGTACAGAATTATGTGGTTCTTATAATTGTGTGGAGCCTGATTAAAGTACAACTACTTTCCATATACAATTGCAGTCACAAATGTTCACATGATTGGCCATTGAAAGTTATTTCTATCCATGTATGCACTGTATTCTTGAAATTTACATAATGCAGTTTTGTTCAAATCATCCCTTACAGGCCCTAATTAGTTGGTAACATATTTGGCTCATGGACAAATTAGAGATTTTGAGAACACATATAAGAGCAAAGCAATTAATGAAGAAGTCCACTTAAATTAATATGATGGCCCTTTTATCATGCATTCTGCACTTCTGTAGGCAGAATATCAGTAAATCTAACCGACATAATTATTTTCTTCTAATTTCTGTAGTGATATCCTTGCATTTTATCTCAGTTGAAGGTATATTTGTATGTATATTTGAATAATGTATGTTATCACACTGACTTGCAGAGATCTTGTGCAGTTACGATGATGTTATAATTGACAATGAAAAATGAATTCATGCCATAAAAGTGGAAATTTTCGCTATGTAGAAATTTTTGTGCCACCAGACACTGGCCCGAAAAATTAAAGCATGCAGAAGTTTTTGCTCGTACAATATTTATGATTCTGTGGAATTAAAAACTCACAAAATTCCATTTACCTAACTGAGCACGAAAAATTACTCTCGCAAAAGTGTCCACTTTTACAGTATTCCTCGACATTTGTGAAATATCCCCACTTGAATCTTTGATTATCAATGCAATACATCATCATGGTACTGTAAATGTTCATCCTGTCAGTCAGACATATTAAAAATGCATGCAGAATCTATATGTTATTACCCAGTCATAACTCTTCCTGCTGTACAGGGTAAGTTGTCATGGCGACCTGAAGTTCTCATAACGCCACTGTCCATCATACCGGGAGCAACCATAGACCGTTACCTCGGCAACCTCAACCTCTTCTTCATCCGTGAGACAACATCAGTCAGAGAGGTGAGTATTGCAATTGACCACAATTCAAATCAATTCGAATCTTGATGTGAAGGATGGTAGAATTGATTAAGTTGTCATCGACTTGATAAACATCACTTGTTTGCAAGAGCTAGGCAGATAATAGAGACATTCACAGTGCCCCTGTAAATGGGTTTCATTTATTACTGGAACATGGTTCTTTAAATGGAGAACTAGTTTCTGGATAATACTTCTCAAACATATCACACAATAGAGAGTGTTTGCCATGGATGATTGTTTTCATATAAAGAATCTGAAAATGTGATGCAGCATTGTCTTGTCTCACAGTGTAACAAGAGTAAAGACCATTTCTCATCAGACCAGTGTTCAAGACAGTGGACCTTTGGTATTCAACAATTTTGCTCTTTGCTGCTTACCACTTAACCCTAATCAGGCTGGGCTTTTTTGGCTATCCTATATCTGGGGGGGGGGGGGGGATTCCGCCCCCCCTTCAGATCTCGCCTATGGAACGCGTGATCGCGCCGAAAATCGGCACACGCAACGCCCGCGACATATACTATCAAAATGTATGGTTGCTTTCTCCGAAAAATTTCTCTTATATTTTATATTAATTAATTATTGTAATTTATGCATAAAATCAGTTTTGGGCTCTAAATCACTTATTAATGCTCTTATTAAGCTAATTTCTTTTTAAAAATGTTTCTTGTATCATTCTCCTGAGACATAGGATTAAAAAAAAAATCTGTATCGAAATTAATTTCTTATGTATTGATTGTTTTTTTAATTTCTTATGTATTTTTTTGTTTTTCGACCTTTTGTTTTTGTTTGTTTTTTGGGTAAAATATGTCACAGACATTTTTCGAAGCTTTATTATGTTAAAATAAATTAATTTCGTCTATTCTAAGTCAAGATATGAATTTTTATGTGAATTGATTGAAAAAACACAATTTGCATTGGATTTGTACACAAAATCATGTTTTGGAGCAATTTTGGGGTTGACAAATTTTTTTCGAACGGACGTCACGTCAAAACGGGTGCAACAATTTTGGTCTCAAAAGTTGCGCGATACTTGAAAGAAAAAAGTCATGAAACATCGCGGCGGAGCTTATCGCGCTGCGAAGATATTGCGCAAAACGTCGAGGGAGGGGGAGGAATATGTCACAGACATTTTTCGAAGCTTTATTATGTTAAAATAAATTAATTTCGTCAATTCTAAGTCAAGATATGAATTTTTATGTGAATTGATTGAAAAAAACACAATTTGCATGGGATTTGTACACAAAATCACGTTTTGGGGCAATTTTGGGGTTGACACATTTTTTTCGAACGGGTGTCGCATCAAAATGGGCGCAACAATTTTGGTCTCAAAAGTTGCGCGATACTTGAAAGAAAAAAGTCATGAAACATCGCGGTGGAGCTTATCGCGCTGCGAAGATATTGCGCAAAACGTCGAGGGGGGAGGGAGGATTCCGCCCCCCCAGGCTGATTAGGGTTAAGGTGGCATACCATTCTCATCTAAGATCTTTTGTGGACAATATATTTTGTTTTGCATGTGTCTGTTTGTGTATTAGTACATATCATAGCAAAAAGACAATCTCTGGTGCATGTGATTGGTATGATTCTACCAGTGTGATGACATATTACTAGCAACACCTATAGAACATCATAATTGTACTAGATTTTAACTTTCGTAACTTTGATCACAGAATATCTCATGTTTTTATAATTTCACAATTCCCGCCAACATCCCCATCCCTTCCCCAGTCTGGTGGAGTGAGCGGATTCATGAGGAGCTTCATCGCCGAGGTGAACGCCATCGTGAGACGCCACGTGGCGGCTCTTGGTGGCAACGCCTTGGTCACCTACACTCTGGTGGACTGTCTTATGGAGGACAACCCTCACAAGAACCAGGTCAGAACCACTTTGCCTCATTCACAAGTTAAAGGGAAAACGTCATTCTTAGATGCTTGCAAAACTGTTGATTTTTTCTCTGAAATGTATATATATGCATTATAAATGTGTAAAAATATGCTATGGTAAAATAATTTCAGTTAATTAATGACAAAATGCAAAATGTTAACCAAAAAGTTCACCAGAAGTATTACAGTCTCAGAGCACACCCGATCGTGGTTACTACAGCAGTATGTACTTTCCTAAAATTATTTTTGATGATCGACAAATCTGGCCACAGCAGAATTCACCAATTTATTCCACGCTAGAGCGAAACGCATGGAGCTTGTCAAGAAAATATGATTGCTAGGTCACAATCAATAATCACATAATGTTCTACCTACCCACTGCTGAAGGGAAAGGGTGCTCCAGGAATAAAAGTCATACAGTGTGTGTATGCGTACGATCAAAATTACTGTACACTTTTGATCTCAAAATACTTCAACACAACTCATTATCTTGGCAAATCTTGTCAGCCAGACAAGTTTTGTGGTATACCCGTTAATGTATTGTAAGCAAATTTGAAATGGTGGAACACAAAATTTTAACCCATCTGAGAACTATATTTTGGCTTTAAGCCTTTCTGTGAATACACAAAGTCTGTGTATAACCATCCAAATTTTTATAAAGCAAAAGAAGATATTCATCCAGAATTTTAGCCAAGAGATGTTCTCTGTAATTCTAATCACTTATGTATTTATTTGTATATTTCATTTATTTGTTTGTCTGTTTTTGTATTTGTTAGTTTTTAATATTTATCCATACATATATTTCATCTGCTTGGAGGAGAAATGCCATGTTGTCATATCAATGTCACATAGAGTCATGTCATCAGAATAATGGAAGACAGTTTCACCGTTTAACATCCAAATCTGAAATGCCATTTAAGTAAAGCCAGATGATATAAAAACCATAATTATATTGATTGGACCCATCTCAATTCCAGGAGTAGATATCATTGCATAATGCAACCTGCGTCATTCCCTGAAAATGAAAATAATTCTTGAAAATTATTACTTCAGTTGACAATACATTGTACAAGCTTTCTTGTTCACTGCTGATGCCAGCAAAGAAACTACTCTAACTGGTGCATGAAGTAATGGTGTACATATTGGTTTTAACTCCTCATTCAATGTGTAAGTCTGTGAAGAGTTTGTTCATTGGCAATATCCTTTCGGTTTCTGCTGATTTAATAGTTCTAAGAGTCTGTTTCCAAACCAGATAACATTTCCAATGTTAAACCTTGCTTGTGATGTGTGGTAATGAAGACTCACTTTTCTTGGAATGGATGTTTGTGCACAGTGCCAGTGCTTGATCAATGTCTGCGGTGATGCGGTCCACATACAATACGACGACCTTCTCTCACTGCCAGATGAAACCAGCGGCAGCAACTCGCCAAAGATTTCATCCGCCTCCGGGACCAGAAGCTAGACCAGTTCCAACTTCATCATTTCCCCAACCAGCGTAGATCTTGTGTAATAGTGCTTGGGATCAACGCTAAGGTTATATCCAGAACTATTAGATATGGACAATGGAAAGGATCTAGAGAATACCTCTGTATTTCTTTCCCAAAGCACTTCAGAAAACCATGAATTATGAAAGAATTGTAAAGCACATTTCCAGCTGAGAGCATATATTTGACCAAGTGAATGAACCCGAAGGAGGAATTCAAGTTTATTTTCTTCAGGACTGAAGGAAGCTGTGAGGAATCCAGGAATAGAATTCAGAGAATATTTCCAGCAATAGTTGTGTAGGTATGACCAAATAAAGTTTTGCTGGAAAGGCACAAAATGTAACCAAGAAGTCAAGAATTCAACAAAGCTAATGGTATTCAAATCTAGGACAAAAGCATCGATATTCAAGGCATTAGTACTTTATGCAATTCCACAAAGCCTAGTGCTATGTAAACGCTGAACTCAAGATGACATGCAGTTTGCCACATGTTTATGTCTGCCAGAACTTATACACGTTTCAACTCATAATCTCCTAATGCTTACTATGACTCCCCTTCTTTCACTGTGTGAACACTTTAATACGTGCAGAGAACATTGTAATGGCTACATAGTGTAGATATTCAGTTTGTGAAATGAACACTCAATTTTTCTTTTTATAACCTGAAACAGGCAGCAGTAAATGTATGTTTCAAAACAACACTTACTGTAAAAGTGGAAATTTGCGCGGTGTTGAAATTTTCACGCATTTCACGCAACCAGAAACTAGGGCGAAAATAAAAGCTCACAATTTTTTTTTTCTTGCCACATGCTCCAGTAGTTGATGTCTTGATTCCACGGAATTAAAAACATGCGAAACTCTTCTAACCAGGCCGAGCACGAAAATATCCACTTTTACAGTATTCAAAATTTCATGTCTAGCGGTAGTACTGTTCTAGAGGTACTTTACAGAGAGACAAGTATGTTGTTATGCTGTGATTGCAGCAATATCCTGCATTTTCTCAGATGTTAGTAAGAACAAACTTACAATATATTTACTCTCCTGCCCATATTGACCTATGCAAATTTGCCCACAATAATATACACATGCACACTGTCATGGAAAGGGGGAGAGTAGACAAGGACAGGGACATTTGCCGGGATGAAGGCCAAATATTTGTACACTCAGAAGGGCGACTGTCTTCACTCGTGCTGAAATCAGCCGATGGGGATTTTTGAGAATCACATGATGACAAAGTTGACTTCAGTGAATGTGAGCATTTGCAGCACAATAATAATCACCAGCATGGCGCTACCCTATAACAACTGTAAGTAGTCCCACAAAGAGCATGCCACTGGAGAACTACAAATGTTAGCATGGCTCTATCAGCAATCTTATAAATACCAGCACTGCTCAATTCGTGTGTTGTTTATGGTATGTAGTGTGTTCTTCTTCTTTTTTTCTCTGAAATTTGATTTTACATGCAAAGTAAATGAAATTCCCCACTTTTCAACCAGAGTATGATTTTGTCTTCAATTTTTTTTTTTCCATAGTGTGTCATTTAATTGTTTAGGTTTTTTTTTGTCCATGGAGATTGGTAACCTTAGAACACATGTGTGCTGGTTTGGAGTGACATGTATCAAAGGAGAGTACGTCACTCGAGAAGTGCACAATACGTTGTACCTTGTACATACAGGATACAATAAGCCCTTAAACATAAAAAAGGGTCAACTCTTGTTATTTTTCCACTTTCTTTTCACCTACCATTTCCTGGCTTTTTCTGTCACCAATATTATATCGTCAAACATGTTGGAGCCACTCCACTACTCCATTATGCTGGCAAGATGTGTGAATGTGTGTGCAATACCAGTTTTGAGAGAGCCGTGTTCAACTCCACTACAGTGTTGTATGTAGATGGAAAGAGAGAGAAGTCTTCTGGATGGCATGTACAGTAATGCATTGGTGTGTTGTTGCACCAAATTTTCAGAGAGATTATCGCCTCCAAGAGCAAAATTAAATATACGTCAGTGTCTTACAGGAAGACGTGCGCATTCCTGAGGACTCTCACACTGATGATTTTAATAGCACTCCTAGATTCAGTGATTCAATACCATTGTATTTTCTTTCGTCACAGTTCAGGATGATGTGCTTTGTTTTTATGCTTTTCTATTATGGTAGGTGTCTGTGTAAGAGAACAATATAGCATTCTTGCCATGAAGTGTATGTACACATTCTATGCTGTACTAATGAATGCATTAATTCTGAAGATCCCCCCAAAAAACAAACAATCAAACAAACAAACAAACTCTCCACAGTACATCTAGCATGCAGTAAAAAAAATCCATCTATTACATTCTCATAGGATTGTGTCCTAGTACATTGTACTTCAGTTTGATTGACCAAGTTAGCAATCTAAAGCATTCAATAAATTTGATTCACCATTAATAACGGATAATTGTGTTATGGGACATTGAATATTGATTGTCCAGCCCCCCCCCCCCCCAAAATAAAAAGAAGAAGAAGAATATGTTTATCAGATATACGTTAAAAGGAAAAACATTTTGTATTGTCTGTTAGTGTCTTGCCTATTAAATGCTTACATATCAGTATTCAATGAAAATCCAACTCGTTGAATTTGGTCAGAAACCTTTACCATTATTTGATTAGTGTATATTAAGGTGAAATATAATATGCAGGCCAGTTTATTTCCATAAGGCGAACAGTAAGTCATGAGATGGAGGCGATGTATATTGCTGTTACTTTGGCAGCTGTTTCTCGGCATACATGCATTGATTTGAAGGGAAATATTAATGTACGTGTATTATATATATTGTGTATACTTTGATAACGTATCCAGAAAAATGATTTGGCAGTTCATTTAGTGAATGCAGAGCAGTATTGTGCAGTATAACAATAAAGTAATTATCAGTATTCATGTATGCTTGACAGTGACTGTGTCTGTATCCTTTTCTTACAAGAAAAAATGTGAGGGTTTAGGATGGTTTCAATGACTGCATGCATAATCACTGCGAGAAGATTTGATCAGTGTGTGCGTGTGTGTGTGTGCCTGTATGTGTGTTTGTGTTTATTTGTACTTGTGTTAGAAGGCATCCCAATAGCATGCTACAATAGCTTCTTATAGCTATAAATGTGATCAAGAACACTGTAGGAAGCAGAGCCCATTAACTACAACACTCGGTTCATGTTTGTTATGATGTAGGCCTATTAGTGGTGTTTGTCCCACCTTAGAGCCAAAAGTCCTACTACAGAAGCGTCCATGAGAGCTGGTTACCTGATCAACACATTATTGAAGTTTAGATGCCATCAAGCAAACAGGAGATTGCTAGTTTTAAAACGAATGTACCAATGAAAATGCTTGAACGCCATATTACTAAAAACAAACATACAAACAAGTTAACAAACAAGGTTTTCAATTTGTGAACATTCTTGGACTTTGAAGCTCAGGCCAGAGGTCGATGAGCTATGAACTGGTTCTTTTTTGATAAACATCAGATTTCTTAGTTTTCAAGAAGGTTGATAATCTGAATTAGCCATTTTCTCGACTTTATGATGCCTACTCTCACAGAAGGAAGGTAGCGCAAAGTTGCAAGTATAGACTGAGCTAGCATATTGATCTTCACCCAGATTATACTCCTTTCATATTTATGTACATGTCGTTACATGTCAGTGTTTACGTTTTTCATCTGGGGTTGATTGAGCCATGGTACAAAATATGTGATTAACGAAGGGAGGATATACAGATAAACATCACAAGCCCAAGTACAAGATAGTATGCAAAACATATCTTAAATGGGTGTACTCTTTAACTTACAGAACATACATGTAAATGAGTACACAACTCTATGTATTTGATTATTGTATTTATGCTATTTGATGTTGCATATCGATACAGTGGTATTTTCTTGGCTGGCTTCCACCCAGCTCACATCACCTATGACATCACATTCTGCCATTTAAGTCTGGATGTTGCATAATAAATTACAATAATATCAGATAAGAACGCCATGGACAAAGCAATAACTCAAGGTGTAGGTCCTACATTATACCAGTTGTACTTTAATATCTGTGACCCGTCTTACATGTTACCAGCAATTAGATTCAGCACCATCCTGAGTAAGCTTCGAAGTTAATATGATTGAAGGAAATCATAATTTCTCTCCACTTACGAGGGACCGGATAGTTTTTATCTGTTTTCACAACTTATAATCAAGGGACACGATATGAGATATTAGGCAAGATACTGAACTGCATGCAGGGAACACCGTACGCTGTCCGAGTCGAGACGTATCGTCTTTTAATTTATTCTTCCGAGTCAAGAGCCAGTAATGGGTGGAAAGCGAGAACGGAGGCGATGTCGACGAGGCCGATGTTCTTTCGACCGAAACTCATCATCGATAGTATTTTTCATGAGGCGCTGCCGAATGGTGTCATTCTGATGAATGTTTGTCCTTTGGGATTCACAGCTGTCTTTGTCACTTTCCGATGGAGAATTCGACAGAGCAGACGACCTGCCCAGGCGATGGTTTGGCGCCATTATCCCAGAGGATCGCTCCGATCGTCTGAGCGCGGCTTCTCCAGCTAATCCCAAGGCAATGGACTGTCTCTTGGCGAGTATCATTGTCTCCCTGATCCTTTTCCGGTCGGCTTCCCTCTCCCTCTCTGCCCGGCCCCTGCAAGCCTGAAACCACTCTTCCACGCTCCTACTCTTCGTAGTTCGTACGCGATGGATCTCTTCTCGAGTGCGCTGCTGCTCAGCGACCATGCCCTCTAGCCGGCGGCTCTCCTGGCGCGACAGGGCATCGAGATCGAAGTCGAGCCGCTTTCGTGCTGCCTCGTTGCTCCGCATCGTCTGGAGTTCGTTGACGCTGCTGGCTTGTAGCATGGTGGCAGGCATGATCTCCGCCCTTGTCATCGCGTTCAAGCGATGAGTGCGACATTCTAGCAGCTTATCCATGACGTATTCCAGTTGTCAACAAGTGGTCAAATTGTTAACAAACACACATTTCCTTAAAGTCTTTGTCTGTTTTGCCTCCGAGATTTTGGTGTATTTACTGAAAATCTACTCAAATTTCAATATATCGTGAAGAGCGGATAGTTTCATGTTTGTTTCCTTTGACAAGAATGCGACACGTTTTGTCCTCCAAAAAGGTTTTTGTTTACACAACAGACCACATTTTTATTTCCATGTCATCGTTGAGAAATATTTAGTGGATAAAATCAGCTTTGGGACATTGTGTTAATTCACCATCTAACTCTGATGTGAACTTGACGATGCAATCCGCAGCAAAACCTGCAGGAAAATGTCTGCATCTTTTCGCTTCATACATCAGCCAAGCTGTGAGCTTTTCACTCAGCTCGCTTTTACTCTTATCAGGTAACATTTTGCTCTCAATACATCCATTTACTGCTTCGGGGACCCAAGCATGACTTCTGTAAAATCTGATCGCTTTTGTAATAGCCTCAATCCTTTCAGAGCACTGTTGGTTATCAGTCAGACCACTATGAAAGGAGAATCCATGGAATACAACTTTGACGGGCTTATCACGTCCAATCTTACTTTGTCGCGAGTATGGATTGTTAAGCACCATTCCTTTGACGGGATGTGCAGTATATCAAATCAATATAATAATCTGTCCACGTAGCATTCTCTACTTGGTGTATAGGCAAGGCGAATGGCGAACTATCTTCTTTCCACACCACGGACACGGCGAGAGAGTGATGTGTGTGTGAGGATACATTACGATTTCATTACTTCTCGACGCTCTGAAATTATGAGACTCAAATAACCCAGAACAGCTGCCACGTACGACTTCGTCAACGTTAAACCGGATGCTATAGGCGTCGTAAGATTCCGTCGTTGTTGTTCCCTTCTTTTTCCTTGATTTACATCTTAATTGACATCTCGCTCACTCGTCTTGAATTTCAAGTCTTCGAAGAAAGCAATAACCAAAACGTATGGCATTAATATTCAGCCGTGGATATTTTATACCTTTCGAAATCGACTACGCTTTCTTTTGCTTTGACGATTATTGAATGTTTGACGAACAGAGCATAAAGAACGCGATCAGTCAGAAGAAATTTTCAGCTGGCTGTGTATTGACCGAACGTCCTGTGTGTGGGGTAGCAGGCACGAAACACGTCCATATCATTGCGATTTTTTCTCCATCATCCCAAATCTGCGATCAATGCAGAGCATGGCGTAGAAACATTTAATCCCCTTGTGAGAGTAGAGTAGAGGGATTTTTTTGTCGATTCGATATGTGGTATTCGATAAGTCGGTATTTGAATTATTCCGTTGAAATGTGTAGGCCCTATATCAAGAATTCATTCTCTGTTTGATAATGCGAGGAGCATTAATACGCACACGCACATACACAAACACTCACACACACACACACACACATAATTATTATACATATTTACAAGTGGAAATGTAGATATTATATATATGTATGTATGTATATATATATATATATATATATATATATATGTGTGTGTGTGTGTGTGTGTGTGTGTGTGTGTGTGTGTGTGTAAAAAGTGTATGTATGTAGTCCTACACGCGTGAGCAATGAAAGCGTTGCACCAAATACAGATTACATTTAAAGGAATATATTGCTTGAGGTGAGAATTCAGCTTTTTATCTTTTGTTAAGACACTTAGAAACCACTTTATGGAATGTTAAAAAGCATACGTTTCTAAGAAGAATGTTTGGAAATGGCTGAGATACCCTAAAACAAGGTAGTACAAATCGAGCCTTGTAAAATGCGGGTCCCACCTTTTATTATGATCGCTTTGTTTTGGCTATCTCAGCCAGTTCATTTCATCAAATAAACTTTGAATTCCCCTTAGAATTATGTGCTCTTTTATATTTCATAAGAGGTTTCTCATTATCTCAAAAAATATCATGAAAAACAAACGTTAGAAACCTAAAGCCCAGCTCAACCAAAATTGTACCGTTCATTTAACACGGGATATATTAAGCATATTTGTGTGTAATTGACCGGGTGTCATTTTGTCCTGAGCAGAGCGTTTCTAGTTATCTCGTCTAAGCGCAACAGTGATATAAAGTCTTAACTTTGACCAAGTGTGCGCAGTGGCGGATCCAGAGGGGGCGCAACCGGCGCTCGCCCCCTTTATTTTTCGTAAAAAACAAAAGAAATAAAAAGAAAAACACTGAAATGAAACCCGGAAGTGGCACCAGAAATACTAGTCACGCCCCCCCCCCCTTTACAGAATTCCTGGATCCGCCCCTTGTGCGGGTACCATTGGTCTATAGGTGCATTATATAAGAATGATATGTGATAACATAGAAGAGCGATTCATCATAATGTACATACATAAACCCTATGCCGGATTTTATTCCCCCACGAATGTATCACGAGCCAAATACACGCCAGATGTGGAATATGCCAACGGAGCATAAGGCTTATGAGAGGTACCGAACACACCGTTAAGGGCTGCAAAAAATAGAACGGGCGGGGGGGGGGGGGGGGGAAGGGGGAGTGAAGTAATAAAATGGCACTCTTACGCTCACTCGGGATGCCGAAATTTATAACGATTATTTGCTCTTACCCGTGTTTCTTTATCATGCTTATGATACCATGTTGGGTGTTGTGTGCCAGAACTGCATAGGGGAGTAACAACGAGGCAAATAACACGCATGTTCTCGGACTATGATCATGTACGAACACCCGGAACCAGTTTTGGATAAGAGTCAAGTTGAATTCGAGGCTTGATTCAGAGAGCATATGCAGTCGTCCTAAGAGTGAGTTATTAATTTTGTAAGGGTCTGTCTTTATCATAGCGTCGTATAATGCAAACTACTACTTAGAGTGCCATTTTACCTTACGCGAAAATCTTATATAAAGGAATAACTATGTCAAGAGACACGACATGCCTCTTGGTTTACTTATCCATGTACATGATGTGGTTGAAGGTCAGTGGAAGTCAGGCTGAAAACACAACGGGTGAGTAGCAATTATTGTTTGATTCCCCTCCCCTCCCCCTTCCATTACATTTAATCGCTGTAGCTTCGTCTGAATGAAATAAAAAAATGCAGAACGACAGAATTTTATACTCTCTCTCCCCCCCCCCCCCCCCTCTCTCTCTCTCTCTATATATATATATATATATATGTATATATATATATATATATATATGCATATACATATACATATATATACATACACATGTGCATCTTTATTTATCTATTCATTTATTTTTTTACATGTGTTTACATTTATTTATACAATGTATGTATACACACATACAGAGTAGGCCCTATTCATAATTATGCCATATTGCTTCTTAAAGGTGTAATGTAAAACTTGACACACACGCAGATATCCATGTGTATATATTATGCGTGTATGTGTGTATACTAATATGCTTTGGAACATTATTTGTGCGTGTATGTGCGTGCTTTGATTATTTGTGAATATGATTGTTTGTTTTCTATGAAACATGATTGACCCTCTGGCAAGGATTCACTTTGAAAAGTCTTTGATGCGTTCGGTAAAATCATGCCTGTGTCACGATTTCAGATGTCTCTGAAAGTCAGTTGCGTAAGACACCATCATTAAAAGTCCTGTGTATGGAAGTCGACATGGCAATATTCACAGTCTTCCGTGAAAAGATTGTTACCTGCATCTAACCTAAATTTAATTAACAAGTTGCCTTACATCCACGTAAAAACCAAATTAATCAATGTTTTAGTATTAGCCATGATAACAACTTCATGGGCAATGATACTCGGGCTGGATTCAAACCAACGACCTCCTGTTCAGGCGTCTTGCCCACGGGACCACCGAGCTTCAGCCCGACAGCAAAATGCTGGTTATAATTTTTATGGTGTGCAGCGGGTATTCATTCAAAGTTAATGAAATCGCGTTGGTTTGATTGAAACTGATTGCCAGTTGCCCTATACATAGATGTAGAATAAGCAACTGATTACTAATCACTACAATAAAAATATCTCGACGCAAGAACGTCATTTACTTGGAGCTTTAAATTGTACACAATGTAGGGCCTACCCAATCAGTATTCATGCACGATCATTACACTAGATAACTGTGTGGAATTGAATTTAACGTTGGGTTTTATATGGAATGATAAACCCTTATAATACATAATAGGTGAAATGGACTGGTAAGTGTAAGAGGAAGGTAGAATCACTACACGTATTACATCAAACAGTGGTAGATAAAGAAATCATGTGTTGTCATGTCATGCAATAGATTCAAATTCAAATTCAAATCTATTTTTCCATCAAATAAACAGAGAAATTATATACAATGTATAAGCTGAACATATTTTGTAACAATTGCAAAAACGTATAGATTAACAAATGAAAATGAAAATGAGATAACATGATAAGATGGCGACCTGCAAGTTCATATCTCTGTGGCGTGCTTGTGTGTGTTTTCTGAGCTTTATTCGCAGAGGTCTCATTTTGATTAGACCAACGCGCGAATGGTTGCAAGACAACATTGTACGTACGGTACCCGATTCCTCGTTGATTTTATCTGTCATAACCAGTATGTCTATGGTCTGAGAGTAAAAAGACAGGTGAACAAGACACCACACTATAATTTCAATGCGAGGGACTGAAGGCTTCAAAAGAGATACATATATCAGAATATTGACTCATTTAACGTCATTTTTTTTTATAGTGAGAAAGCAATTACATTGGTCTCGTGTTTGCTCATCTCCTGCTGGTGCTTCTCTCGCAGAGAGACTGAAGAGTGACTAATATAGATAAAAGGACATGTAATCTAACGACCGTAAAGACCTTTGGTCCGCCGTCCCTTCGTAATGATGAGCAATAAAGAATAGCTATTAAACCTTTATCAGGCCCGTAATTAGGGATTTTATGGGGTTTCAGAATGTAAAAAGTGGACCTTTTAGTAGTTTAAGTTTATGTTCAGTTCCGTTATTTTACGCATACCGAGCAATACCAAGAAGTAAAAAGGGGCGGGGTGGGGGGGGGGGGGACCCCAGCCTGAACACCCCCCCCCCCCCCTTACGGATCTGTCTATTGATAAAAGGTGATGACGTTGATACATGTTGGAATTCGACCTGATTTAACGTATAATGCTAGCAAGGTGCAAGTGGCCTGCAAATCGCAACATTAAGACAAAGAATTACAATAAACCCATTTTGATAACGGACGTTGATACAATGTAGGAATTAGACCCGATGCAACGTACAAGCAAGCTAGGTGCAAGTGGTGAACACCGTCTTAATAGGCCTGCAATATTCTTTTGAAGGGCCAACACACGCTATTCATCGTCATGAATTACTCATGAAATTATCAGAAAAGCAAAGGAAAACATAACTCATTTTCACCGGGTTCATACAGAAAACGACTCGATTCTTAACACAGGGGATAACCAGCGTTTGAATTTTTGTTTCGTCACACATTGTAACGAGGCATCAAAGTAACGTGAACAAGTTACTAGGGTTTAATAAACGCAGAACAATATTTTGCAAATTAAAATAAGTTGTGAACATTCCGCAATCGGTCCAGCAGAATGGATTACAGTGCATCTATGGTGCATTCATTCTCCTAGTCGTTTTTTGTTAACGCTGTGTACTTTTGTATAAGCGTAACCATCAGTTTTTCTATCGTGATTACCCTACAACCACTATCACTACCTCAGAAAATTATTGTATGAGGTTACAAAACTCTTCGAAGCACGAGTCTACAACCGTTTTCGATCAAAAAATGAGCCCAATTCATTTTAATAGTTTCACAACTACTGAAAAAGTGGGTTCACAGACCTTGATTTGCTTGCTGATAAAAAAGCAGCTACATGCAGATAATCATACAGATATCGTTGCCAGCTTGAGGAACTCTGATCAGCTGTTAAAGATATCATGTGTGCTTTTTAATGCCCTGAACATAATAGCCTGAGTACAGTCGTATATTTGGTTCTCTCTTCGGCTGAATTGCAGTTCCCTGGTCGGTTCGACTCGTCGACGGCAGCGTTGACTCTGAGGGTCGTGTTGAGGTCTTCCTTGACGATACTTGGGGCGCGATATGTGACAACCTGTGGGGACCCGAGGATGCCGAGGTTGTCTGCAAACAGCTCGGCTACGTCGGGGCGGACCTGGCTCTGTTAGCTTCGCCATTTGGGCGAGGAAATAACCCCGTACTCCTGGATAAAGTACAATGTAATGGCCTTGAATCAAACATATCAACCTGTCAGCATGCCGGTGTAGGCGTCAAGAGTTGCCACGAATCAAAAATTGCTGCCGTAACGTGCACAACTCAAGGTAAAGAGCCATTTAAGCTGCCAGCTCGAAACCGGTCTCGCTCGAGAGTGTGAAGGGAAATATATTTTACAGGGATTACCAATGTGAGGGGACGGAATCTCAGTTAAGCGAATGCGCCTACAGGACTTTAAATTTCGCGGAGTGTGATTCTGATCACATTGCTCAAGTCACATGTGGACCTCCCAAAGGTAAGATCAAATCATTCCAACCTGGAAGAGACCTGTGATCAATATTGCTATTACACTTGCATTCTCGTGAAAATTCTACGATGATATTATCCATGGTTTAGGCCTCCGGCATATATAGGATCTACTCTTACTAATCAATATCGTTTCTCTTTGATACACACTACATCACGTACGGCAGCCCTCCTTCACTCTTCTTATAATATTATGTAGAACCATCATGCCGTTACAAGGAAAAAGTATAGCTGTAGGCTACGTAGGCCAACTGGTTGCCAAGGGGTTTGTCTACGTAAATGATGTAAGCCCTTATTAATTCATCCAATCAAATTCGCGATGCTGTTCACTTTTATTGCACAGCCATAGAAAGTGAAGGTTTCGGAACCTCATCTAAATGCTATGAAAGCCAACTAAAAATGTAAAAAAAAAATAATTTCCTGTAATAACCATCGTGTTTGAGTCATTGGATTGACACAGATCCAGCATGATAGAATTTTCTCTGTAAAGATCAATCGTTTGTGGCCAGTATACACGCTGACTCAGGGACCATGGTAAGTTGTTCGTATTGGTGGATATATCCACAAAATCACGTTACAATGCAGGTTTATTGCCCAGTCGTTTTTATACCGAAAGTCGGTTTGTCAAACTTGGCAATATCATTTCCGTATCCGATGAAGTAATCTATATAAGCCGGAGTTGCGCAGGCCAAGATTAATGTTTTTAAAACATGATTCCTGATTCCCATCGTCCACAAAGGGGGTATGGAGGATCAGACGATTTGACTGGAAAGTACACACAGGGTGATTGGTTCTCATTAAAACGACCTGCGTCCGAGGTTGTGATTTCCGTTTTGCTATGGATAGTTATACTAGTATAGGTTTTCCCGGTCAATTTCATACTTTTGTCATTCAAGTTCCTATTCTGAGCATTCGATTTCACGCATTCCACGCTCGCAGCAATGAATCAGCAATCAAATTCAAAACCCGGTCATTCGAATTCACTATCCGAGCATTCAAATTCATTGTCGGAGCATTCAAATTCACTATCAGAACATTCAAATTCACTATCGGAACATTCAAATTTACTATCGGAGCATTCAAATTTAAGACAGGAGCACGCATTTCATCAATGAGCATTCAAAATCATGTCAAGCTGGCGACGGAATCTCATCGCTGGTCATTCAAATTCGTGCATAGGCAACCATGTTCCAAATAACTGCATTCAATTTCTTTTTCCCTTTGTACTTTGATATTTTAGCTTTCATATCGTTTCGTCATTATTACTTTGTGTCTATCTCCATTGATTGCATTGCAAATTTACACCGGTATTTTTTCATGGAACCTGCGTTTACAAGCCTTGCTTTTGCGGTTCCATTATATTTCACAAGTCATAGAGAATTGTCTTATGTACATTATGTATGCTGACACACTTTCTCTTCATGACCCGACTTATAACATATTTTGTATCTTGCTTGGTTTGTATTCTTTTTTTGGATGCATTTTGATGTCAAGTGAAATATGAAAATAAACGTGCTGGAAGTATTCACGGTGTCTCGAGTGCAAGACCAGTGCAGTTTCAGTTATTCAATTCAATTTAATTTAAAAGAAATCCTGAATGTGTTTTTCATTTGGCTTTGAATATATTGGGATTTATGATGATTATTTATTTTGCAGTAAAGGTCCACGTGTCCTGTTCATTGAAAATTTTGAACTCGCGCTTAGCGAAAAGGAATATACAGGCACATATCCCTCGGATTGGACATAAAATGGAGGTCCCATGATTGTGTGAGAGAGTCACAACTCATGCACGTACAAAATCCCACTTCATTTATTCATAGCAAAGAGCAGGGTGTTTAAGGCTTACATCCAACTGGACCCCATATGGAAGACCAGCTATTGCAGCTGAATATGGGTTATCCAGCCATGAATGTAAATGAAACAAACAAACAAACATTAGGCACTGTATAGTCCTACAGACGAGCATAATACGGAGGGTTGGTTGGACACCTTCGAGGAAAACAAACAAACAAACAATTACGACTATATTGAAACTGATATATGAACATTTTATACGTCTTGTTTCTTGTGTATTGCTGTCTTATTGGTTTACTTTTGCTGGACTATGTGAGATCATGTGTGTCAGTTCGTCTTTAAATTGATGAATTGTCATCATGTGGTTGGTGTTGGGGCGTAAGCATGCAGTATCATCAAGAAATATAATTAAATTGTCGTTGTGTTGTTTGGATGCACTGCTGATTGGACATCACAATTTCAAATTTATTGAGATGAGATACAAATAATACATGAACAGAGAACAATGTAGAACCTGTAACCAATCATAATTACACTATATGCAAGCCTTTATTGGTTATGTTGGCCCTATTTCCTTTCTTAAAAGTCTACTCCATTTTCCTCGTTAAATTGATTGCACGAAGTATGAACTTGATCGCCTAAAAATGAAATTGAACGCTCCAAACAAGCTCATTGGGACTATCACATGACTATCGCATGAATTTGAATGCACAAGTAAGAAAGTCGGTGCTCGCATTTTGAGATTGAATGCCCAATCGTGAATTTGATTTCACGAAAACGAAGTAGAACGCCCATAAATGAAATTGATCGCTCTGATTCTGAATTTGAATGCCCGAATATTTTCGCGTGCGTGCGCTGTGTGAATTTGAATGCACATTAATGAATTTGAATGACAGAAGTGTGAAAATGACCGGGAAAACCTATGTTAACTTATCGTCTTCAAACAGTGCAACTTTAAGTCGCATTGTCGCATGCCACGTCAAAATCAAATAAGCGAAGTGGATGTTAACTGGTATAACTTATGATGCGATTCTACTAGGTGTTACAAAAAACATTTCACGCTTTTGATTCTTAATAGTTCGAAAACTATATAGCAGATAACACTGTCATTGATATGAGTAATAGCTGAAAAGTGTTTAATTTAGTTGGAGGTGATATGAATATCAAAGCCAATATTAGTTTCATGAAATCCATGATTTATTTCAATGTTTGGTTCCAGATTTTGATCATATTTTAACCCTCTGCACAAAACTTTAACTTGACACAGGAACCAATGATGTGTATGTGAGTGTGTACTTACAATGAACCTGAACAATGGACATGGCTACCACCTGTTCAGAGCTTTGCTCAAAGGCACATGAATGATTTATTAATTATTCATGTGGGTTGCCCTGAGCAGTGCTCGTCTGAATTCATGACAAAGGGTGAAATGCATGCATATTAAAAAAAGTAAACACATGTTTCCATGTGCTTGCATACACCACATTTCAGAATGAATAAAGACTAGTTGTGATAATGGAACTCTTCATGAATATGTAATAGATCATTCCCATCCAGGCCATTGTCCAGGACCATTGTCATGGAGCCCATTGCATAAAAGTTACAATTATGGTAACTTTGCCATCCAACGGTAACTACCATGGTAACAATACTCAACAGGCAATCAAAATCAAGAATTGCATGGAAGTTACCATTGGATGGCAGAGTTACCATAAATAGTCACTTTTATACAACGGGCCCCTGGGTGTCAACTACAGACTATACACACCAATACTAGTAACCCCTGTACAAACTTAAAGTTTTGTACGGGGGGTTGAAAATAAAGCAAAATCTGAAACCTAACTAAAAAAATAATGTTGGATTTAATGAAACTGAATCATGCTTGCATTTTCAAATTACCTTAAACAAAATTGTACACTACTCAGCTATTGCTCATATCAATGTTAGTGCTATTTGACATATAGTTTTTGAACTATTAAAGGACAAGTCCACCTTCATAAACATAAGGATTGAGAGAATGTCCTCATCCAGCGGTTCCAACACAAAAATTTAAAAAATTCATAACTTTTGCATCGATTGTCCAATTTTCCTCAAACTTTCACTGATGTGTTCTACTAATATTGTTGCATTTTCTCAATCCTTATGTTTATGAAGGTGAACTTGTCCTTTAAGGATCAAAAGTGGGAAATGTTTTTTGTAAAACCTAGTATTTTGTCTAATATGTTACACAGTAAAGTGATCAGATTACGAATGAGCCTCAGACTTGTAAAGATATGTAGGCCTACGTACGCTCGTTCAAAGAAGATGATTGCAAACACAACTCAAAAAGGTCTTCAAATTCTAACGATTATAATTCTATTTGTATTCTATGATGAATGATGGCTAGATTTCGATATTCGACTAGACGGCAGCCAGTTTCCCGAGCAGGGTCGAGTGGACGTCTTCTTGAACGGAGAATGGGGTTTGCTGACCGATTCGTTTGTGTCTTCTGAGGTGCAAGAAGTTTGTTGCCGTCAACTGGGTTACGCCGGAACCACTATTGGATATCCTAGCCAACTTATTTTTCAGCGAGGCGTGAGCGATATCCTTATCGACAACATGGATTGTTTGGGCTCAGAGAAACGAATCCAGGATTGCTATAGAGTGGATCTGGTGAGTGACGGCGATACGTATAATACCCCTGATGACGCTGCCGAAGTGGTGTGCTATCCATATGGTGAGTAGGAAGCATTATAGTGTACCACTTACCTTTTAACCTGACACTTCTGTATGTGTCCCTACATTACGGGTGGGTATAGAGTAGGCTGATCCTTATCACTTTTATGTATACATAATTTCATACTACGTCTACACACACGTATCACACATAGTCACATGAGGATACATTGAAATCCGTATAATTATTAGAGTACTTACAACTTTGTATTTCCATGTATCGAGTGTTCATTTGAGCTGATATGGTTATTGCAACAATTTCCATTTTCATATTATCATGTAAGACATTATAACACAAGTTCAAAATAATGCTAATGTATTCATGAATAAATTCATCCTACATAACAGTGCTATGGCTCTGATTTAAGCAGGTCCATGTGTCATAACAACATAACCATATAATTATACATTAAGCATGAACGTTCATACGTTAGTACTGGCAAATCTAATTGAAACCGAATTGTAAACAGAGTATGCGTAGGATAAAACAAGGAGGTACGGGCGAGCTCGACTATAGTAGCACTTTGGTTGTATGAAATTGTGCACATCTTTTTTTTTCTCCAACCTGAATTTTTTTTTTCCTTTGGTGGTGGCTGAGGCAGAGTCTGTTGCGAATCATCCTGTGAGATTGATTGACGCCAACGGGAACAGCAATCAAGACTTCGGAATGGTTCAAATATTCAAAGACGGTCAATGGGGCGCTGTATGTGACTCCACTTTCACCGGAAATTACGTGAGTATGTCGACTGCAATGATACTTCATATCCGGGAACTTTCTACATGTATTGTAGGTGGTATAGGGATGTTGCCACGATTTAGAAACGAGCCGCTATTGTTTTTTTCCCCCTGTGTTAAGATTATTCAAATTATTTCCTAAACTTGTCTAGGTTCTGTGTAGGGAGCTTGGCCACTCCAACGTGATTGACTCGAGGTACCTCTACAGCTACGAGTACGACGGAACTGCGTGGGAGTACCCCAAGGTTTGGTTCGAGTTTTCCTATTGCCCGTCTGACGTCGACAAGATTTTCGAATGCTACCATGAGCCGTGGGGCCACACCAGTGGCTGCTCCGACATCAACTCCTTAGCCTTCGTTACGTGCGTTCCCTATGATCCTGTGATAACTTATACAACTACGGGTGAGATAGCGAAGAGAATATTTTGTCAAACTAATTGACATGTATCACGTTGCAGTACAAGGGCAAAAGCTCCGAGCTAAACATATTTATTTACCCTGATGTTATGCTGGATGTGTCTGTGAAGATACATAAATATGAAGAAAATGCTGGAGGATAAATAAATATCAACACTAACACTAAAAGTATCAACAGTACTTGTGCATTACGATTAAAAAAAAAAAAGAACCAGTGCCAGAGAACACACCGCATCGCACTTATACATTGTACTTGAGTCAGAATTCTATATAATATCATCTGTATGCAATTTGCACTGTGTACTTTACTGATTGCAGTTATAATGGAAAATTCCTCTTCCCTTCCCTTTAAACAGCTTACTAATAGGAACGTGGTTAATCTATATTGACCGACGAATTTTGAGCAAAAATAAACAACAGGTTAAAGCACATAACACATAGCGTATTGTTATAAAGTGCTCAAGAAAAGGAAAAATTCTAACAGAATAAACAATGGGCCGGATGCATAAACGCTAGCAATTGCTTGTGCTAGCCTTTTACTCGAATCGGTATGCATAAAAACAAGCAATTGTTTGCGAGCAGAAGCTTTTGTTAGCAAGCACAAGCAATTGCCTGCTGCCCGCAAGCAATTGCTTAGAGACCAAACATTGCTTAAAAACTTATGCATAAAACATACCTTTTGCTTGTTCTTGCAAGCAATTGCTTGCGATTTTCCAAGCTCTGTAAAATGAGCTTGAGCTTTTGCTTAACTGGGACGTTCCCTTTTAGGTATCATTTTCGTATTCATACAAGAAAGACCACACTTGTGCAGGAGTGGTAAAAATCTACAGGAAGTTATTCCTAAGTAGTGTAAGAAACTTTTTCGTTTCAACAACGGGAATGTCCAGTGGTTAGCATGCAAAATTTGATGAGAAACAGGTAGGATGTCTGACTTCGGTGGAGAGCAAGCATGGCAAGGAGACCTCTCTCTCTACGTGCGATCTGGCAGATCCGGGCTACTTACTATAAGCAGTGATGGGTATCAACCGGTACATGTGTGTATAGATGTGTGTGAGTCTGTGTGTGCATTTATGATTGTCATTTCGTAACTCTTCTGCTATGTCAGGAAATGTTTCCGCACACACATACCCTTTCAAAGACATGCTGTCACACTCGCCTTTGTTCTTGTGTTCGCACAGGCGTGACGTCCCTTTTGTTGAAAACGCAAGCAATTGCTTGTGCGGGACAAGCAAAAGGTATAGACACAAGCAAAATGTTATGCATACGGATTTAAGCAAGTGCCTGAGATAGACCTTTTGCTAGACGAGCTTGTGCTTTTGCTTGAAGCAATTGCTTACAAGCAATTGCTTGTTTCATGCATTCGGCCCAATTAGAATTACAAGGTACTACTATAATACCTAGAAAAGTGATGAATGTGATAACAATATATTATTACCCAGGTCTAATCTATTGATGGTATCTCTCTGAAGAGTAATCACTATTCTCCAGGAGGGTATATACTTTTATTGTGATTACCTCAAGCATTGCTGGGTTCTCATACATACACATTTTGTCCAGTGGGAAATAACAAGTACCCGTCACCGTTGTCCAGTGGGACATGAGTGGGAAATGTTCACCGAGGATATGAGCACCAACTAACTAATACAAAGCAATGTTCGAACCAAGAAGCAACTGCTTTAAAGTCAAGAGCCTTATCCCATCATGTATATACCATAAGATGACATTCCCGCTCGTTTATAGTCCTATTTTACGTCTCTATGATTCTCGATTACCTCTATCTTAGATCCTTGTCCTGAAAATTCAAGTATCAGTCTGGAGGCGTGGCAGATAATCATCATCACTCTTGCGGCTTTTGTGACGCTCTTCTTCATCGCTTACTGTTGCTGCCGAGATGGAAAGTCAAAGCTATCTCCCTCTGCTGTAGACGGCACCGCCAACGCTACATACGTGCACTCGACGAATTCAACACACCTTGAGGTGGTATCGCCGCCGGAAGCCTGTTCTCCGCCACCCTACGTGCCGCCCTCACCGGAAGCGGTTGAAGCGCCACCATCGTACGAATCGGTGACCCCGGACAGTGTGTCCAGAGACGCCGTAAATGGGTCTGAAGACGCGTAGCATCTACATGTAGATATTTTGATTATATAAAAAAATATATATAACTTTTAGTAAGATTGGTTCTGAAAGAGTGCTATAGGCCTATATTCGTTCATATAGTATAAAAAAGTAATAAACATCACTCGAGACCAGATGATGTTTTTGTGTGTCATGATAATAGATGAAATGCAATGCAGTTATTGTAATTTGAAGTACTGTATCCGGTAAGCTTATATTTCTAAGCACGAGGAATAGGGTTAAAATCCCCAAAGCGAGCCATACACACACCCACGCACGCACACACACGCACACACACACGCACATACACACACACACACACACACACACACCACATACCCTAACATGCATGCAGACTGTAATTCATTTTTTGAGACTGAAAAAAAAAATTTCGTGACAGATTTGGTATGTCGTTAACTGCGTAACCATTTTTGTTCACGAAATTTTCGCATGCTTTAAGAAATAATGCGATTGATCTTATCTGCATGACAACACAAAATGATGGAATTGTTTTTTTTTTTTCTCACAAAGACAACGAAACTCTGTCCACTGCCTCTAACAAGGTATGGTCAGTGAAGGAAATATCCGTCAGCGGACCCTATTCGAAAGGGCAAATTTGACTATAGTCATAGTATTGTATGCAAAACTGCTTCGGCCTTGACAACTTATTTTTAAGCAATATGGTGTAGATTATTATGTCGCAACTTTTGTAGCAAAAAAAAAAAAAAATTCGCTTAAATAACAAATCAGACCAAAATCGATTTACATCAGATCTTTCATACGTTTTATCAACCACTTCAACAATCTTGGTTTGAGAGTTATTCAAACGCTTTACTACTGATTATGAGCAAATGAGTTTTGACGGTGCGAATTGATATTTACAACAAGCGAAAACTATGACCGATATTCTACTGTTGGCTTATAAATACCCTTTCCACAATAATTGTGCTATATGGCAATCTCTCAAAAACTTTTGTTTTTCATTCATTATATCATGAGATAACCCGCTATGTAATTGCACAATCTGTATCTGTTTCTGTGTCTGTATCTGTTTAATCATATTATATTCATATTGTGTAGTTATCAATGGAACGTCACGTGATGAAATAATATGTATACGGATTTGATCCGGGTGAAAATGAGCCGTATTGACCCGTATCAAACCGTATAAAAATCCGCGTTAAAATCCTTAACTTAATCTGAGTTTTGTTTGAAAAGATTTTATTTTCTGCATTTCATATTTTCTTTCAGAATACAAAAATAACAAAGGCAGGTTCAATTACACAAATACAATTCTGAAAATTATTGACATATTACATAGTAAGTCATATTTTGTATATAAAGACAAATGAAACGTTAAATAACATACAAAATGTTTATATGGCCAATAATGACTTGATTCACAGTACAATATATAATATATACATATAATGCAGAGGGCCGCCGTTATAAGCCGTGCTTGAACAGACGGACAGCCAGAGTTAAA
The DNA here is from genome assembly GCF_040938485.1 of Diadema antillarum. NCBI lineage: Eukaryota > Metazoa > Echinodermata > Echinoidea > Diadematoida > Diadematidae > Diadema > Diadema antillarum. The sequence continues at coordinate 503,182 of NW_027272521.1, forward strand.
TTACCATTTTTTATTGTAGTACTTGAACACTAATACGGATGGGCCATGTTAAAATGCGTGTAAATCCAGTTTTATACAATTACTTGGTAAACAGGAGTGGTGCCTGTGAGTGCGTGTGCAGGTGATGAAGCGCGAAAGTGTTGATGGTCAGCACTTCTAAGAAAATGATTGAATATGTTATAATATGGGCGAAGGGTCAAGCAGCAAAGTAAAAGAAAGGATGAGTTGGCTCAGTCGGTAGCGCGTCTGCCTCACGATCATGCGGCCCGGGTTCGAACCCGAGTCTGGACTGAGCAATGTTGTTTGTAAGCATACCGTCCCCTCTAGCAAGAGGCAAAACACTCTGTCCCTCGGATGGGACATAAAATGGAGGTCCCGTGTATGAGAGAGTAACAACTCATGCACGTAAAAGATCCCGCTTCATTCATTCATCGTAAAGAGCAGGGTGTTTAACCCGGTGAAGTGGTCCCACCTCAAATCCAACTGGACCCCATGGAAGACCAGCTTAACGTAGCTGAATATGGGCCATCCAGCCATCTTCTCAGATGGAAAATGAACAAGCAAACAAACAGACTCCTATCGACCCGTGTCAACCCGCTTCGACCCGTACCGACCCGGATGTAAACCTTGTCATCATCCGTAGCATGAAGGCAATGCGGTATTTTGCAAGGGTCCATACGGTTTTACGCTGCGTGTTGCAGCGGGTCGATGCGAGTCAATGCGGTTCGAACCGGGTCAATTCGGATATCAATACGGAATTGAAATTCGTGAGAAAATTTTGAACATGACCAAAAATTTTTCTCCGCCGTATCGTAGCCCCCGGAATCCACCTGGATTTGACACGGGTTACGATGCGGGTCAATGCTAGGGTCTCAACGGCTAGAACCGGGACGATACAGTTTTAATTCCTTATGGACCCGGTACGAAATCCGGCCGTGTGTGACTCTAGCATTAGGCCTACATTGTATACCTCGGGAATAATAAACGGACTAACAGAACTGTGTCAGGACTCCAGGAGACTCCAATTTAAAGAGAAACGTGTCTTAATTATGCGTGTGAGTCTACGTTCTAGTTACATATATTTAGTATTTCAGGTCAAGTAGTAGTTAATTGGTGATTATAGAAATGTTAAATAGATGTTAAAAGTAATACGTCATGAGCATAACATTATATTCCAACAGGTATTGTCATCACGTTTTCACTAGTGTCCCCACCGTGGTTTAATTGAATATTTTTTTGATATACAGTGCATAATATATTAGTACCGGTAATTTTACATAGTTCTATAACAGAATACACCTCATCTATCCATGAGGATGTGTAACTCCGTAAAAACGACCATCCATAATTTGTGTTTTCTGAAAAGTCTTTCATGTAACTGCTATGCTCTTATACAACCCAACTGTGAACAGCATAACAGAGAATCGAAGATGGCTGAGTAAAAAAAAAGGCCTTGCAGGTTATAAATCGTGCACATTTTTTTTTAAAATCACACTAATGAATTGTTTGTTTCAAGTACATTGTTAAAAATTTCTGATTTGTTATTGTATCATGTTGGAATTTTTATGTATAAGTTGAATATTGACGATCTTCCTAGTATACTTTCCTCATGGTTTGTTTAAAACGGTAATATCCATACTTACCCTACAAGACACAGTGAATCCTATCATTTTCCACGTTCGTACAGTTTTAGCCCTTAAGACAATTACTTCGACCGGCCCTTCTTTCTGATGAGTTGTATTCTGTTCGGTTGCAATAAATTTCTCTAAGTTCCTTGAAGCCAATTTTCTAAAATCCTACGTTTAATTATTTTGCCGTGATCACGTGAAAAATTTCTGCATACTCACAATGATGCCTCGCTCCGTTGACTTTATTTGTTTGATCAATTTGCTACTTTTCTTAGCATTGATACCTTAAGTTTAATCATGAACATCATACAATACCTTGTACATTCCGCAAAACTTTATAGTATTCTCGACATGTTCTATTTTTGCATGTTACGTCATTTTTGACTTTGATATACTGTACTAAAAGCCTATTATGTTTTTGGAACCTACTTCCTACAAGCTGTGCTTCTTAGTGGGTTCCTCATATTACACGTCAATTATATGTCCTTATACATTAATTGTGCAATTTTGTTTCAAAATGGCTGTTGTGTTAGAACATTTCTTTTTGAAAATGGCATATTCAACACACACATACTGAAGCTTTTCGACATGCACTCATCAGAGTAAAATCGCATGAATGAACAGAAAGCCAGAAACGAAACAATATAATAATATACAATATAATAATTTAACAGTATAATATGTTCATTAAGTGATATGAATGAAAAATAAAATGAAATATAAAATCAATATCCCCATCAACTAAGTTAATAATAAACAAAATAATAATACAACAATATATAATCTGTTCATTCATGCGATTTTACTCTGATGAGTGCATGTCGAAAAGCTTCAGTATGTGTGTGTTGTATGCCATTTTCAAGTTTTGTAGTACCAAACACTTATACATTTCTTTTTCTAAAATCTAATGGAATGTAAAACTTGTATGAAATGTGGAATATGGAACATAAAAAAAGATGAAAAATAAATACTACGTGACGGTATGACACTGTCTGGAGTCCATTGCTATTTAGTCTCCAACATCTTCAACATCGTATATAGAAACGTTATGTCTGGTCGCATATAGTGCTATAGAAAGGAAGTATAGATACACCAATCACTAAACTGGAATGCATATGAAGGATTACACACACACACACACACACATATTATATACATATACGGGCACTAGCATTGGCATTCTATATTTTTTTCCCAACCGGGGTGTATCTCAAAATAATTATATGTATATTGTTATAGAATAGTATATCATTTACTCATTAGTTATCTAGCGATCCACGTCCGACAAGCTTTGCTTTTTAGTGGATCACTATTTTTCATAATCGAATTTATTTTCCGCTCGCCAACGAAGTATTTATACAGTGTTTTTCCTAAATATTGTACATGTTATATGTTGTTCTATAATTTGTCTCGTATATATATTACATGAATCTTTTGCAAACGTTTGAACAATATTATTTCTTCACATGTATACTTTGTACTATGTTTTTTGATTTTCGATGATTGGAAATAAACTATGATTGAATTGAATAAAAATGTATATATATATATATATATATATATATATATATATACATATACATACACACATACATACATACCCTTATACCCATTATCATGTGTGCAATGATAGCGGCGCACCGAAAATGAAGACAATAAAATTTAGGGTATAGGCACCTACGCCTATTTATGTCAGTATTGATAGGGTTTGATTTTGTCCTTAGCAGGGCAGTAAGCTGATTAAGTTTGACAATGATAGGAATGCTTTAACTTTGACTAAACGCACCGGTACCATGGATCTAGGTCAATTTGGTAAGATCTTTTTATGCAAGGTGTCTCTATATCTTACTCAAAAGGAAACGGGAACCATCATGACATGAAAAAAAAAAAGAAGTTGATTTATACTTCGGGAGAGGAAAGTAAGGCGTAAAAGTGTTCATATCGCGCTTTATAGCGCCTCACGCTAAATCGTAATTCAAAGGCCCCACTCAACTCGCCTCTCCGGAGTTTATTCCGCTCTCAATATATCAGGCCACACATGCAAGGTGTGCAGTGTGCCAACGTATAGCAAACCGTTTGACCATACTCTCATACGTTGTAAACGGATGCCAAAATAGAACCGGAACAATTAAAGCAAACCAACAAATAAAAATATAATACGCTCCCTCAAGGATACAACGCTGATATTGCGATTATTTGCCCTTGCCCTTTTCCCCCCCTTTTTGATACGTTGATGCGGTTGGGTGCCAGAAATGCATGGCGATGTCACAGCGAGGCAAAAGGCACGGTCATTCTTGTGTGATGAGCTGTACCAAGTCCTTTACAACGCAGAAACACTGCTATCAAATACTGTACTAACGAGTTTGGATATTGAGGCTGGAAGAGGTGAGCATGCACAGTCGTGTTAAAGTCTGCTGAGTGACTTATGTTATCGGGTTCTATTTTCATCAGAATTAGTGTGATGCCGCCCACTACTTAGAGTGCCATTTTACCTTACACGAAAATCTTGACAGGAGCAACTATGTCAAGAGACATGACTTGGCTGCTGGTTTACTTTTGCATGTACTTGACGTGGTTGACGGTCTATGGAAATCAGGCTGAAAATACAACAGGTAAGTAACCCTGATTAAAATTGTATGCTCTCCTTCTCCGTCCTTCGACATTCTCGTCGCTTCGTCTGCTCCATCTAAAAACGAAAAATAAATATCCCCATCAACTTTGTTCCACTGTCATTAGAAGAGGGTTTTTTTTTTTCGATTGACGGCGACACATTTTGCAGAACTATCATAAAGAGTAACAGAACTGGTATTCAGAGCTTGATGACGATCAACTGACATAGCAACAAACTACGCTTTGCCCGTATTTGAGTCCATGCCCCCAAAGCGTCCATGTAATATACACATATTATGTAAATACATATATAATCATATGATTACATAGTATGCATATCGGTTTGCTATATATTGCCTTTTCGAGGAATAGTGTTAAGTAACTTAACACGCGCGCACACACACACACACACACACACAGACACACCCTCACAGGTCTGTAGTGTATGTTGTTTAGTCATAAATGCAAACAGACATGATATAGATTATTGCAATGTGCTTCTGTATGTGTGTGTCTTAATATTGGTTACTTGTGAGTACAACTGTTTGCTTTCCAGTAAACATGGACACTCGCAAGGATTCACTTTGAACAGTCTTTTTTGATGCGTTCGGAAAAAAAATCATGCCTGCATGTGTCAAGACTTCACATGTCTCTGAAAGTCAGTCGCACGATGGCACTAACCGTCTCGTGTATGGGAGTCGACAAGGCAATATGCACAATCCTATGTGAAAACCATTGTCCGTATCAAATTTCAAAATGTTCGCACGATGTACCTTCAATCTGTCCAATGAGCATGATGAGTATCATAATAACGGTAAATGGTGTGTCGAATTGAATTCAAATCTGGCTTTTTGATGGAAGATAAACCTTTACAGATAGGTTAAAAGCACGGACGGGAAAGAGTAAGTGGAACGCTAGCTGAGTAACTCATGCGCATTGTATGTACAGTATGCATATCAAACGGTGGTGTAGATAATGGTGATGAACTTAACGCACTTGACTCTGTGTCATGATAGTTCTATAGGCGTAGGTACACGATGACGTACTCAATTTATATTCGGTATTGTGTGTCTGTGTGTATTTTCCGAGCGCTGCTCATCGATGTGTCACTTTGACCGTGAACCTGGTCGCTAGAGAGGTTGCAAGCCAACACTGTATCCGCTCTCTATTTCCTCGCTATAATGACCAGTGGATATTATGCATAGTCAGTATGCCTATGGTTTTTTATGGTAAAATAAAAGACGGGACATGAAATAAATGTCAGAATATTGACTGAAGTTAATGACATCGTGACGAAGCAGTTTAGATTGTCCTCGCGTGTGCTTACTGGATCTTCATAATACATTGTTGCTGAGAGAAGGGGAAATAAATGATATGAATCAATGGATGGGCCTACGTCATGTAACAACCATAATTCAATTCAATTCATATATTCATGTCGTTCGGAAATACAGCTAATACAAAATGTTAGACCCATTAACCTTTTATATAATTTATATAGACTGTTTGGGCACACGTGCTGTTCGGAAACAAAATTTATAGATATCAGATTGATGTCACGTGTCTTTTGAGTTAATTTCATTTTGATGTTGTAGGTATTTCCTGAAAGCAGGTGTAGTAGCTAATTATGGTTTAACTAATTCCAGAAAATTCCTGTCTTATACGAAGCCTAATTAGGCAAAGCTAAAACTCAGAGGCGTCGAAATAGGTCATGCGTATATCACACAGTAATGCGAGCCCGTAGAAAGACAAACAACTTGCCTCTGCAACTGATCGACAAATTGCCCTACATTAACGTAAATATGGATAAACACTGTATTGATCAGTGTTTTAGTAGCAGCTATGACAAAAGTAATGGATGGGTTGTTCAGATCGTTTTATATCCGTCATTTTTTTTTTGGGGGGGGGGGGTGCTATGTGCGTTTATATTTGTCTACCACCGTTTTCGCTTTTAAACATCAATTCATTTCAACATTTTCAAAACTAGGAATATCATTTCAGTCCAAACTAAGTTCCCAGAACCCGATTATGTTTTCTGCTATATTATCTGCTGTAAAGCAGCGACATGACACACGGATAATCGTTGCTGTATGGTGAGAAGAATTCAAATCTAAACCGACTTGACTTCATAAAAAATGTAATTGATAAATCAAAAAGATAACTATTCATTCTGTAAACATGATACATAGGATACAGTAGTCCTTAATTTTTCTCTTGAATTGTAGATCCCTGGTCGGTTCGACTAGTCGACGGCAGTGTTGACTCTGAGGGTCGTGTTGAAGTCTTCCTTGACGATACTTGGGGCGCGATATGTGACAACCTGTGGGGACCCGAGGATGCCGAGGTCATCTGCAAACAGCTCGGCTACGTCGGGGCGGACCTGGCTCTGGTAGCTTCGCCATTTGGGCGAGGAAATAACCCCGTACTCCTGGATAAAGTGCAATGTAATGGCCTTGAATCAAACATATCAACATGTCAGTATACCGGTGGAGGCGTCAAGAGTTGTCACGAATCTAAAATAGCCGCCGTAACGTGCACGACTCGAGGTAAAGAGCGAATTGGGTCTCAATTCTTGAACATAGTCATCTTCTTATTGATTTTACGTCTCCAAGTTTATGAAGGCATAATCATGATATTATGTAAACAGAAGCCAGTAGGTCTTTCGCCGCTACTATTCCAGCACCCCTGTCCACTTATGATGGACACGAATCTGCTTATTTTCGTATCTTGCAGTGATGTGTGTGTGTGTGTGTGTGTGACTCCAAAAGTGAAGAGGTAAATGAGACTTACTGACTCTCACAAACCTATGGGACATCTTAATTTGGCAGATTATCTGTAGAGTATGAATTTGATACATGATGTAACTTGATGCCTTTATTTTTTTTTTTGGGGGGGGGGGGGGCTGTGACTTTTAAGTTGTGTATTTTGTATGCTACATATCGAGAGAGATATAAGCGATAACTTATTCAATCTTTCCAACACTCCCATCATACTGTAATCATCCATCATGTACGATTTTTTTTTTTCATTTGTGGGTTGTAATTTTATCCAATGTTATCCCTAGGAAGCCTTCGGCTGGTCAACGGCTCAGCACCTTCTGAGGGACGCATAGAAGTTCTCACCGAATCTGGAGAATGGGGAACTGTGTGTGACGACGGCTGGGATATCTCCGACGCTCGGGTCGCATGCCGAGAGTTGGGATATCCTGACGCGCTAGAGGCTCGTACAAATCCTTTTTTATCTCGCTTTGGACCACCTTTCGGTCAAGGAACAGGCCCGATTCTGCTTGATGAAGTCACGTGTGGCACCCGACAGAGACTTCTGAGAGATTGTCCTGTGGCAAAGGGGTGGGGCATCCATGATTGTTCTCACGAAGAAGACGCAGGAGTGGTGTGCGACGACACAAGTAAGCTTGGGAATTGTTTCTTACCCCTCTCCAGTCACAACTCCGATACGCAATGAGTCGCTTACCAATACAATTTATTGGTCCGTCGTTTAGTTATAATTATGTTCGTTTGCTCATGTTGGTCTCCTCATCCGTTTATTTCAATATCAATTACAGTTCTGTGCTAATATTTTCTTTGTCACTTTTATCGCTCAATTTATCGGTTCTTAGGAATTCGTATGGTGGACGGAGAGTACCCGGATGAGGGTCGAGTAGAAGTTTTCTACGGAGGCACGTGGGGGACGATCTGCACACACGAGTGGAGCATCGAAGACGCGCACGTATTCTGTAAACAGTTGGGACATCCACTAGGAGCTCGCTCGATAAAGTCTGTGCCGAGTAATGGTTTACCCGTGTTACTAGATGGTTTGCAATGTAACGGAAGTGAGGCTAGTCTTTTCGACTGTCCGTCAAGTGGATGGGCCAACAATGAAAACTGTGATCTGGAGTCATCTCAGTCGGCAGGGGTCGTATGTAACGGTAGGACGACCACACCTCCCCCTATACATTATCATAAACAATACACCTTTTATTCGCATAATAATGTGTAGGTCTCTCAATATCGTATTCGTCCTGTAAAGAGAATGACATTTTATTCAAAGACGAACTGACAAATACTATTCATTTTGTATATCAGTCCTCGATAACAGTTCATGTTGTATGACGTAGGCCACATAATGTAATTTACGGTACACAAGAACCCTGCGGCAAAGACTTAAAGGAATTAGATCAAAATGATAATTGTTTCACGTCTGGCCTGTTTGGGTTAAATGTACTATCCGCTATTGGAATGGTGTAGTTCTGGTTAAGATGGGGCTTCGGGTTTTAACTTTTTGTGAGATAATAAGAAACCGCTTTATGTGAAAAGGTATGAAATATGAAAGTGTATACAATCGTAAGCATGGTAAGGGGGAAGTGTATTTGATGAAAATTGGCTTTGAAATGGCTGAGATATCTAGAAACAGAGAGATCCTAATAAAAGGTGAGACTCATCTGAGAACGAAATTTTGTTTTATCTTTTTTTGATATCTCAGATTCAGCTTTTTCAAAACAGATTTTCGTCAAATAATACTTTGATTACCTCTTAAAATTGTATGTTCTTTAATATTTCATAAGTGGTTTCTAATCATCTCGCAAAAAGTTAAAATCTGAATCCCCGTCTTAACCAAAAGTATACCATCTCTTTAAGTCTTATTAGGGACTTATCTATCTATACGTGTCCTATAACAATTTTTAGCGTTGCTTTGTTTGGTTTACCTTTTTATCCCCAGTGCCAACAATTGTCATAGACTTACTCAGTGGATCGAGCTCCTTTGAAGGGGTCGTGAGATATCGAGAAGACACTACTAGCGGTTTGATCTGTGACGAGGACTGGGGGGACAGGGAAGCAACCGTTGTCTGTCGCCAGCTGGGATACACGGAAGCTGCCAGCTCGAAACCAGTCTCGCTTGGGACTGTGAAGGGGACGATCTTTTACAGGGATTACCAATGTGAGGGAACGGAATCTCAATTAAGCGAGTGCGCCTACAGGACTTTAAATTTCGCGGAGTGTGATTCTGATCACATTGCACAAATCACGTGTGGACCTCCAAAAGGTAAAATCCAGTCTCCCTATTTAAGTGACAATAATAACTTAATCAACCAGTCTTCTATTGCTTTTTTGGTCTTTGGTAAGCCATAAATGGTGTGCCTATGTTCATACTGCTTGTGTCGAAACATCGTACACAGCTGTATGTAAATCAGCACACCTGGCTGCAAAGTAGTTCATCTATTAACTTGCCGTTTTCTTAACTCTTATAGCACAACCATGGCAAAATCGAACCTCATCTTAATGCTGCAACAATCACCCAAAAATGCACAAATTTCATTACCTGCAATGACCGTTCTGTTTAAGTCATTGAAGTGATTCATTTTCGGCATGACTACTATATTCTCTATTGGAATCAAATATTTGTTTCGGATATACACGCTGACTCAGGGACCATGTTATAACAATGTTGTTCGTACCGGTGGATATCCCATAATACATCACGTTCCAATTTGCGTCTTCTATCACTGAATCCGTGATTGTCTAGTCCCTTTTATACCGGAAGTCTATTTGTCAAATTTGGCAATTGGATAATTCCGTATCCAATACAGTATCTAAAGCCGGAGTTGCGCACGCAGCCAGGATCAATACAGTCACTTCATAGCTATGAAATGCGTTTTACTCACACGATTCCAGATTCCCGTAATCTACAAATAAAACCGCCATGGAGGATCAGACAGGTTGGGAGAAAGCATGGACCTAATACACATGGACATTCATGGTATCGTTAATTAATTCATGCACCCGTCCATCTCAAAAGCGCCACAAAGACATTTTTAGCATGCTTCGCTGCTTTGATCCCATGATCGTCACCGCCAGCAAGCCGGGAGAAGAACAAGACGGAGATTCGACAAATCTAAAACTATATGCGCAGAAGAAAATAACTCACAAAAAAAAATAAGTAAAGTGAACGTGCAGTTGTGGTGCATGTTAGGAAATCATACCTCAAACAATTTCGCTTGGGAGAAGCAGGCAGTGTTAAAAAGAAAGCTAACATTTTGGCAGAATGATTGTCATTTGTTATCTCAATATCTAACTTTTCTCCGGCTAATTCCAGAGCAAAAAGGGACGGTAATGGTAGAGAACAGATATGCCATTAGGCAACGTCTTATGCGTGTACGAAAATGTGCGAATCAGCAATTACCCATCTTTTGACACAAAATTTGTAATGATTTCAAGTTTGCTACTCCTCATCATCTGTATTTATTCAAAGACATTTCGGTCTGAAAACGGCACATCATCGAAACAAGACTGAAATGAGGAAAAATATTCTTGTGTTAGTGACGATACATGATCACACAATTGTTACTGTCCAAACGCCTGAATGTACTCATTAAGATGCACATAATCAGGTGTCGGCGACGATTCTTACATCAAAGAAAGAACAGTCCATGTATATTAGGTCCATGGAGAAAGTAAACAGAATGGAACAGGTTCTCATTCAAGACATTTGTCGATAGTTCGTGATTTTCATTTCTACTGCTCATAGGTATTAAGTTGTCGACTTCAAACCGAGCTACTCAAAGTCGCTATCGTGGAGGTCATGTTAGAGCAAAATCAAAAAGACGAAGTGGTTGTTAACGATCTCATGAGGTGATTCTATTTGTCTTATTTGTTCCACGGTTGAAGTGATGAAATTACGAATGAGCCTCAAACTTATAAAGATATGTATTATGTTGAAAGAAGATGATCTCAGACACAACTCCAAAAGGCCTTCGAATTCTAATAATAATAATCTTTACTGTATTTCACGATGAATGATGTCTAGATTTCGATATTCGACTGGACGGCAGCGAGTTTCCCGAGCAGGGTCGTGTGGACGTCTTTCTGGACGGAGAGTGGGGCTTGCTCACCTCTTGGTCTTTGAGTGCCAGCATCCGCGAAGTTTGTTGCCGTCATCTGGGCTACGCCGGATCTACTGTTCGATATCTTGACGAAAACGCTTTTCAGCGAGGAGTTGGCAATATTCTTATCAGAAACATGGGATGTTTGGGCTCCGAAAAACGCATCCAGGATTGCTATAGGGTGGATCTGGTTAGTGACGGCTTTGGGTTTACTACCCCTGATGACGCCATCGAAGTGGTATGCTATCCATATGGTGAGTATATGAAGCAGTATACCATTCAACTTGATACTCCTGTGTATATGTCTACCCATTGCGGGTGGGAATGTAGGTTCATGCATAAGTATGCAGAGGTATCTTGTATGTTATGAATGACCAATGTGTTATCGTGTTATTCTCCATCAATAAGCTACTTACACAAATATGTGCACAAGTGCGGGCTCGCACAAACTCTCAGCCACGTGCTGAAAGGCACATTAATAATCGTTTACTCATTTTTTAATGATAATTAACACGTCATCAGTCGTCCCGTCTAATCAACGGGGTCCGGCAGATTTCTTTCGTTATATCAAATTTTCGTTGTGCCACAACAGCAAAAGAAATAAAGGTGTATATAGATAAGAATGTTGGAACCTGAATTTTTACTTCATTGTAACTTGAATTTTGCTATAACCGCGTTTGTTATGACGGGAGTGCACTCTACAAATACTATAGTATAACAATTCATGTTTTTACTTGTCATTCTATTTACTGACAATTACTAACATGAGCCTGTGGCTTATTCAAGTATATGTCCGTGTCTCAGAAACACATGCACATGTATCAATCAATTATACAAACTAGAATGAAAGCATACAATATAAACAATAAGAATGTCATATAAATTGAAAGTAAGATAACAAAACATGAAGAATGATATGGTCCTCTCTTTCTTCCCATTCCGTTTCATTGTTCCCTGTGGTAGAGTCTGTTGCAAATCATCCTGTGAGATTGATTGACGCCGATGGAAACAGTAATGAAAACTTCGGAATGGTTCAAATATTTAATGATGGCCACTGGGGTGCTGTATGTGACTCCACTTTCACCGGAACAGATGTGAGCATGTATTAGACTGGCCTATTGTTTTCATAAGCGGAAACCTAATCTATCTATGCTAAAATGATGATATCATACACACACACACACACACACACACACACACACACACGCACACACACACATATATATATATATATATATATAACATAATATTATAACTACATGACGGTCGAACAAATCCCTCCACACTTCAATAATTCAATAATGCTTCCCCTCCATCACTGTCCATTTTCATCATTTTCATCAAATAACATGTATCTATAGCCTTCTCATTTGATTGTATTTGCATTATATTTCGATCTATGTAGATTGTGTATACATGCATCTTGCTCTGTTCCATGCTATGTTATGTACACTGATACTCTTTGTTGAAAATGAAAATATATAAAATGTAATGAAATGAAAATGTTTAGAAGATAAAATACCCTCCGTATCCTGGACGTCTGTACCATGTCAGACATGTTAATCAATTATCATTATTGTTCCAGATGAAAACATAATCTATCATGCATTGTTATCCTAGGTTCTGTGTAGGGAGCTTGGCCATCTCAACACAGATGACTCGAGGTACCTCTATAGCTACGAGTACGACTCAACGAAGTGGCGATACCCTAGGGTTTGGTTCGAATTTTCCTATTGCCAATCTAACGTCGACAAGATTTTCGAATGCTACCATGACCCGTGGGGCCACACCAGTGGGTGCTCCGACATCAACTCCTTAGCCTTCGTTACGTGCGTTGCCAACACTGATCCTGTAACTAATCCTACCTCAGGTATGAAAGCTATATAGCAAGGGAAAAATTGTACAAAAGATCTTGTTTTATTGACCAGTATAAGGTTGCAAAGACCTAAGATTTCCTAATAAATGTTGTGCTCGATATGTTTGTGAAGATATTAGTGTGAATGGATGGGAGGGGTGAATATCAACATTATCTACGAACGGTCATCAAAACTTACATATTGAAGTAAATGAAATCTCCAAACTATTTAACAGTGTTTAACATTGGATAACATTATAAACACTGCCAGTTACGTACAGATATTTCAGTTGGGAATCTACACTCAGAAAAAAGATAAATAAGCGCCTTTTCCAGTGCATATTTTTCACAGAAGATTTTGACAAAAATCTTTGTGTCATATACCATATTAAATGTTATTCAACCGACCGGAAAGGTTAATACAAAGGGAAATTTTGATCATTATTGACCACGTTCGTTTTTGTCTTTCAAAGCGCAAAGTAAAAATTGCAGAATTTGCAAATTCCCTTCAAGATAACAATGATGACAAAAGACCAATTTCACACAATGACAGACATAAATTAATGTTATGTGATTTTCACTCTGCTTTAACTGCAGTTGTAAAAATCTCGTTTCTTTTAAACAGTATGGGAACGAAGTCAAAGAAGACAATTGCAATGAACATGACTTCAAAATGTTGAAACAGGCCTGAGATAATGATTAAGTGGAGAGAACGAGAGAATAAAAAGAAAATGATGGATTGCTGGCATTGAATGTTGCATGGTGGATAAGACTCCTGACTACCGGTCGGATGATCCAAGTTGAAATTCAGTCCAGCTTAGTATACGTCCTTGCACAATAAGTTCTACCAATCACTATGACCCACTACACCAACATGAATAGATTAATTCCTGGCAACCTTAGGGTAATGATAATGACATGTCCTAGTAGAATAATGTCAACACTGTAGAGGCTATACAATGGAAAAGAAGACTATAATTTTTATCAGTGAGATAAGAAATTATTATTCCTTTGGTTTAATCTTCCTCTGCAGTATTATGATTATTTTTCCAGAGAGTGTTTTCATTTGTGATTACCCCAGCATAATTATTGGAGGCTTATACCCATACATACGCCTTTGCCCAGTGGACACCCATGCATTCACCTATGCTCAGTGGGACATTACAGATACACGCATGTGCGCTTTTGTCCAGTGGCACATAATGAGAGCAAACATGTTTTCCCAAAGGTTTCAGCACCAGGAAGGATACAATCAAAATTCCTTTGTTAAAGACATAATCGTATATTCCTTATCATCACAAAAATATGGGTCAGATAACCATACACGCATTTGTCCAGTGGAAAGTGAGTGCAATGACATGTCTACGAAGGGTGAGTGAGTGCTATGATATGTCTACGAAGGGTACTAGCGCCAGGCAAGGTTCTATCAAGAATCATCTATTTTCAAGTTCAAAGTCTATCGATATATCATCGTGTTTCCCCTCAACTACGGTCGTTACAAAATTCTTTGTCTCTTGATTACCCGCCTCAGGTCCTGACCAGTCGAGTAATCTCGGGGCGTGGCAGATAACTCTCATCGCACTTGCAGTTGTCGGGGTGCCATTCCTCTTCATCGCCTGCTGTTGCTGCTGCTGCCGAGAGGAAATGTCGAATCACCAGGCATCGTCCTCTGCTGTAAGAACCATCAGTGCTACATATCTGCACTCGCCGAATTCAACACAACTTGAGGTATCTCCGACGGAGGCCTCGTGTCCTCCACCAGCCTACGTGCCGCCTTCACCGGAACCGGTTGAACAGCCGCCAACGTACGAATCGGTGACACCGGAAAGTGTGCCCGAAGATACGGAAAATGACTCTTATGACGCGTAGCGTCTACACGTAGATATTTCAGTTATATTACGGGTCTTTTTTTTTCCTGACGGATAAAATTCCAGTGTAACAACGGCGTCGGTTTCAGAACGATCAATTGAACATTAAAACCTATGTACCATGCATGATCAGCTATTATGATGATGTTATTTTATAAGCCTTGTTTACTAATAGCACACGTACAACGCGGTCAGCTTATCGTTTAAGGCATGAGATATAAAGTTGAAAATCACCACGTAACACAGCCCACGCACAGACACAAGCCACATTTGCTATAAACACGCATACATGCAGACTCTGCGCCGAAGATTTAAATTTGTGAATAAGTAAGCCGTTAAATGCATGATCATTTTGGTTCGCAAACAGTGCATGCATAAACGTAAACAAAGATTGCTGCATCCAACAGCTTGTCAACATTTTGAAGGATCATACCAGTATCTTAATCTCGTAAGGACCTCGAAATCGGTCCACTTCATTGTTATGAAGACATGATATCGGCGGTCAACTGTCAGTCAGCCGACCCTATTCGAGAGAGCAAGAACGACACTTTTCAAATTCAAATTCAAATTCAAGTTTATTCCGTTTCTCGACAGTAAAAAAAATAACATAACATACATCACTCTTTCTTCAGTGATAAGAATCGTACCAAAAAAAAAAAAAAAAACCAAACAAACAATCAAAGTGAATTTAACAGAGTAAAACAGTACTTGTATACTTGCAGTAAAGATACATTACAATGCCTGAAGTAAATTAAAGTAAAGTTGAATATCAACGTACACAAGGCGAAAAACGGAGGGACCCACTGAAAAGACGAAGCTTGTAGAGTGTGGGCCCCTCAGGAGAGAAAGAATCAGTGGACTTTTAGTCCAAAACAATGCACATCGATACTCAGACCGAATTATTTTAGCTGACATATCGATGGGTCTTTCATCAACCTTTGTCAGCGCTGACAATCACCATAGTAACAGTCAGTGACCAGAGCATCTCATCCAATCAAAACCAAGGATTTTGCTGAAATTGTCAGCGCTGACAACTTGTCAGCGCTGACAACGTTGATGAAACACCCCCCCCCCCCCCCCCCCCCCGATCTCATATTAGGCTTTCAATAGCCTCGGCTCGAGAGCCGGCATAGTGACTTAAAAGGTTATTAAGCTATGATTTGTCATATTCTTCCCTTCTCTTTCCTCTTATATTTTTCCTTTTTTCATCATGTACCAATATTATGTTTTTATTATTATTTCTATATTTTTCAATTCATGTATTTCATAGTTTCATATTGTGGTGTATTTGTAATCTATACTTTCTTGACCTCATGGTAGACGAGCGATATCATGTAAGCATCGCTGATTTGGGGCTATCCAGCCGCTGGTTTTTTGGTTTTTTTTTTAATACGGAAAATAAAATCGATCATTGTCTCCCGGTCTTACACCTAGTGAATTTCATATCTTATCATATACTTATTGTATCGCTATTGAATGAACGTCATGTGCTGCAATAAGTAAAGAGACGTAGAAAAGAAAGTAATAGGAGAAATCGAGGTGCCGCAACGACATTTTAAAATGCGTATTCAAGTTTTGAGTCCTCAATATATATCTCCCGTACGTTCGTAAACAAAGTAAATTCTATATATCACCTTTTCTGAATCGACTATTTCACTAAGACATGACTGTGTCATCACAGTCCATGCATTTATGTCACTAATTGCGGAATAGGATACAGCTAACTGCTTACATTGTACCTCTGATATACTATACTGTCGAACCCCCTCATTATTGTTGAAAGTGCGTGTGTGAGAGTGTTTAGACGTGACAAACTTAATAAAAGATAAATAAATGTGTATTTTAGCAAGAAGACTTTGGCATATTCAAAATTAAACCATGACACTTAGTGTTTTGAGGTCCCTCTTCACCGTCACATTAAATTTTCTCTTTTAAATATCAACTTTGAGAATACTCTGTATAACCAAGATCTCCATGTATC